>NC_142432.1:822500-935000 GCF_059516105.1 Syngnathus floridae | reverse complement strand
ATTGAAGTCTGGTTTGTATTTCAAAATGAAAAAGGCATATGACACTGTCCTAAAAAATATGTATATATTATTATTATTATTATTTTTAATTTTCTTTCTTTCAGTCCAAAGCAACAATCAGATTTGGTGCCAAACTTGGAGGTAAGTTGAATGTTTAATATTGCTCCATCTTTTTCAGAATTGCACTGCAGAAAGCAATTACTTCATTTGTTATGGTTTTCTTACAGAAGGATGGCAAAAAAGACCGTGCGGCAGTTGACAGAGTTTTCTTTCTTCGAATTATGCGGATATTGCGGATCATGGTGCCTCGGTTTTTTTGCATGGAGGTAGGAATTCCTTCTTATCTTTGGCTTGTATATCTGCAAGTCTCTTCAGTGCAGATGTGAATGAGTAATGTATAAATAGTGTAGAGAACAACCCCTACTATGGGGCAATACTTCAAGTATAATATTGCAATAGACATAAGTCATGTTTGCTGTTCGTTACGGTCGGGCTGGGTGATTTTGGAGAAAACATCAAATAAATGAATGGAAAACTAAACTTGACTTGTCCGATTTCCACCACCTGCCTCCCATGCCAATTGGGCTGAACTATCACATCGTGGAAATGTGTATTAGTACGACCCAAAAAATAAATAAATCATTGAAAACTTGGAGGAACAACCAGAAAATCAATTAGTCACTAACAAGGGTTAAATAGTATACTAAAAAATGATTAAAAAAAAAAAAAAAGAACAAATGCCGGCCGGCTGTTCCTGCTATGCGGTACATATTTTACATGAAGGAGGAATAAAAGAAGTTTTGATTCAGCTATATTATTACTCGTTCTTCACAGATGATGAAAAATATACGCCTATTATTATAACTTGTCTGTACATTGGGATTTTACAATCGTGATGCTCTTGTCACTGTTTTCATCTCAGACTGGATACCTGATCCTAATTGCTGTGATGTTGGTGGCAAGGACCTACTGTGATGTATGGATGATTCAGAATGGGACCATGATTGAAAGGTCAGACTGTTTGAAGCCTTCTCATTGGTATATGCCGAAGACTTTGGCTTGAAATGTCAAATGTAGCAGACTGACTTCCAGCCCAAAGGATTTTTTGGGGAAACAGAACACATCATTAATATGGTTGTTTGTGTATGTTGTTTTGCAGTGCAATCATTGGCCGCTCAACAAGCGATTTCAAGACCTTCTTGTTCAGCTTTATCCGATTCATGCCACTCGTAAGTCTCTGTCCTATGTGTATTTTTACGCTTCGTATAAAGAATACATACGTATATTTACATTTTACAAGCTGTACTCGTTTTTATTCACATTGAATCAAATGGAACTGGGTGAATCATTTTTCTTTTCTTTGTAGTAACAAAACGATCTTTATTCTTGTGCAATTTATTGACTGAAATCCATTTTGTATTTCCTCAATTCCTCTTTCTCCGGTTTGAAAGCCATTGGCAAGGGATTGATTCATGTGATGTGTTGCCTTCCAGATAGCCTTGGTGAACAACTTCCTCAAGTTGGGGCTGAATGAGCTCAAACTGAGGTTTCGCGAACGCCTTACAAAGCACCTGTATGACCAGTATCTACAGTAAGTCAGTCAGTCAGTCACTAACTGTGTAGAAGCATTTCAATCGCTTTTTCTTCTTGTGAAATCGAGGTTTGTGCCAAAATAACAAATCAATTGTGCATGTATTTCCTGGAATCTTCAGGGGCTTCACCTACTACAAAATGGGCAACTTGGACAACCGGATTGCCAATGCAGACCAGTTGCTGACTCAAGATGTGGAGAAATTCTGCAACAGTGTGGTGGAGCTGTATTCCAATCTCAGCAAGGTAGTACATTTTCTCTCAGCATAATACTTTGGTTGGACCTTATAAACAAAGCAATGACTAGTCAATGACTTAAGCCATTTTCACATTGTTTTGGTGGAAGTTGCTGCTAACTCAAATGATACCAACATTTTTATTTATGACACTGTCAGTCAGTTTTGTCTTTTTTTTTTTTTTTTTTTTTTTGCAGCCTTTGTTGGATATCGGTTTATACATCTTCAAGTTGACCACTGCCATCGGGGCTCAGGTATGCTACACTGTGCTTCTTTTTTTGCTCCCTCTTTGCCTGTCTATGTCAGGCAGCCAAGCATTTCTACTCATGGACCTTCCTTGGACTGATTGATTTATAGCCATGATTTTCTACCTAGGGCCCTGCCGTTATGATGTCATACCTGCTCATCTCAGGTTTGCTGCTGACCAGATTGAGGAGACCCATCGGCAAAATGACCGTCACGGAGCAGCGCTATGAAGGAGAGTACCGCTATGTAAACTCTCGCCTCATCACCAACAGGTAAACACACCCGCCGGAAGAATTGCAAGGTCACGCTTGAATACACTTTTTCTGAAGTGGCCTCTGCTTGCTTGCTTGCATGCATTGTTATCGCATCTTCCATCTGGGCTCTTAAAGTCAAGAGCAATCAAATGTAAATATTTGACAAAATATAACCTGAGAAGTGGCATGTTCCGCATTCCGTAAAGCTTTTTTCTTCTTTCTTCTCCAGTGAGGAGATTGCGTTCTACAATGGAAACATGAGAGAAAAACAGACCATTCACTCTACGTTTAAGAAACTTGTAAGTCTTATTTTCACAGCGTAAGGGCACATGTTTGAATTTGCCACCTGAATTTGTTCAGAAATCCAATGTTTCTACATTTTCGGAACTTGTGGAATTTGAAACTTTTATTCATGAGTCAAAAGGCAACTATCCTAAAAAGAAATATCCCCAAAAATTCTTCCAGGTTGACCATCTACATAACTTCATCTTCTTCCGTTTCACCATGGGATTTGTGGACAGCATAATTGCCAAATGTAAGCGCAAGTATTTCTTCTCTTGAAGTCTGAACCTCTTCTTTGAGATAGCAGTCACCCGACCGACCGACCGACTTTGGAGCCGTCCGTCTTTGGGCTGATACTTTTGCTTGTTTATGCCGCAGACATCGCCACTGTTGTGGGCTACCTGGTGGTTAGCAGGCCATTCTTAAACCTCTCCCACCCGCGACATCAGCACAGCAGACAGTCTGAGCTACTGGAGGTCAGCAATAGCGCCAAAAATCATCTAACGTCACTGAACGACCCAAATAAAGAATCAATTGATTTGAAAAATGGCAATGATGAGATTCACGCATTTTCTGCAGGATTATTACCAGAGTGGGAGGATGCTCCTTCGCATGTCCCAGGCGCTCGGCAGAATTGTTCTCGCTGGTCGAGAAATGACTCGGCTCTCGGGGTCAGTATTCTGAAAGCTTTGTGTGAAAAGATTTGTGTGATCTTCTCTGCTTAAATCGGTCATTTGATTCATCTCATACGGTTGTCTTTTTCCTCCCCCACAGCTTCACAACTCGTATCACTGAACTGATCAAAGTCTTGAAGGATTTAAATTCTGGCAAATATGAACGCACCATGGTCTCCCAACAGAAGGGTATATATATATTTTTTTGTCATCTGTTTTCTCCTGCCTTGCAGTAGTTTTTGACGGTTGCAGTTGAGTACATTTGTGAGATAAATGAGCCGGATGCCCTTGGTCAAGCTGTTTTGGGTTGCTAATGGTCACTTTAAAAAGATCAGTTCAAGATCAGAATTAAGATGGCCGGCCGTCATGCTCTATAAACAGTCCTAGGTCTTGCCTGATCAATACAAAGAATAAGTGGAGCGACCGAATGTTTCATTTCACTTTCAGAGTCTGACACAACAGAAAGTCTGACACTCGTGCCTGGAAGAGGTCAAATTATCAACAGAGATAACATCATCAAGTAAGTTTTTTTTTTTGGGAAAAGCAAAATGACAGATTTGCAGGAAGCTTGAGGTCGCTCACCTGATGGCAAGGTTCTTTTAAGAGAGCACCTTTCCAGAAGAATCTGAGCCTTTTTCTCTTTCAGATTTGACCATACGCCTTTAGCGACGCCAAATGGAGACATTCTGATCAGAGACCTTACATTTGAGGTCAAGTCATTCCTTTTTTACCTCATGAAATGTGCTCTGTCACAATAGTGTTCAGTATTATAACACGCTACTTGATTTTCCTGCCCACTAAAGGTGAGTTCTGGAACCAATGTTCTGGTGTGTGGACCAAATGGTTGTGGCAAGAGCTCGCTGTTCAGAGTCCTTGGAGAGGTCATTTTTCTTCTTCTTCTTCTTCTTCTTCTTTTTTGTTTTCTACACTAAGGAAATCCACTAAGGAATTTATTCCATACATCAGAGAAATAATTATCACAGGCAGAGGTGTGGAAAACAGGTCAGAGTGGTGGAACAGGTCAACCAACAGACCGAGGTGTGGAAAACAGGTCGGAATGGTGGAAGAGAATAAAGAAAAGGTATTATCGTGCCCAGGCCTCAGTAGGAGGGCACATGAATAGCACACTTAGGATTCAGATCCTGACTTCTGTGGAAAGTCTAGTTGTGCCCTTGAGCAATGCCAGATTCTGATTTAAAAAAAAAAAAAAAAAATACTGGAATAAAATACTTTCCATTGCTTTCCACTCAAAAGCAGCTCCTTATGGATTGAATTGAATTTTCATATGCGTACCAGAGAAGTGCAATTTGACGTTTGTCTGTGTTTCCTAGCTTTGGCCTCTTTTTGGTGGACAGCTGACCAAACCAGAGAGAGGGAAGCTCTTCTATGTTCCACAGGTAAGATATGTACAAAAGAAAGTCCATGACAGTGACAAATGTACTCATCACTCCATTCCATTCCACTCCAACCCCCCCCCAGAGACCCTATATGACCCTTGGTTCTCTGAGGGACCAAGTCATTTACCCGGACACCATTGAAGAACAAAGGAAGAAAGGAATATCTGATCAGGTGGGAACCCTTTCCTACCAAAAGCCAAATGGTTCCATGTTGGATATGACTATCGGCTTTCAAAAGTACGACCAAAATACTTTTTGTATTGCTCTCTCCAGGTATTGAAGGAGTACTTGGATAATGTTCAGCTGGGCCACATCCTTAACAGGGAGGGCAGTTGGGACTCAGTGCAGGACTGGATGGATGTTTTGAGTGGAGGAGAAAAGCAGAGGATGGCTGTAAGTATTGCGCACTCCAATTGTCTCTGGCATCACAAAGCAATTCAATAGACTTTTGGCAACTCATGAATGTCTGGGTCTTAATGCTAGGGTTGTTGTTTTTTTTTTCTTCTTCCTCTACTGTCTTTGTAGATGGCCCGACTGTTCTATCACAAACCCCAATTTGCTATTCTGGATGAGTGCACCAGTGCAGTGAGCGTTGATGTGGAACACTATATCTACAGCCACTGCAGGATGGTATGATGTCTTTATTGCACACTTCTCAGCAAACGCTAGTATCATGGAAACAAGTCCATGTGTGCTTCAAACTCAGAAGTTGGCTTGTTCTTTAAAATAGTTTGTTAAAAGTGTGGGGGGGGACATTTTTTAACTTTTTAATGGGTAATACAAAAGCAACATGATAAAAAAATTCCAGTCATTTTATTTAATTGATAAATCGTCCTATTTTGTTTTTGTTTTGTAGGTGGGCATTACTTTGTTCACAGTGTCGCACAGAAAGTCTCTTTGGAAGCATCATGAAGTAAGTATTGATCTCAATTCATTTGAACACAATGCAAGTTTTTTCATAGAGCATGAGAATACACACTTCTAACAAAGTCATCATATACATTTGTTCAAACATGAAACAAAATAAATAGCTTCATACATGTTTTTGAGGAAAGTAGCCAGTCTGGCTAGAAGTATTATCAACAGAGAACTTAATAGCTTATGCAGTTTGTTTATTTATGTTTAGCAGCGTTGTTTATTAGGCATGATTCTGTTGTGAAAAGGATTTTTGCGTCAACCTTTCCCTCTTTTTTTTTTTCTTCTTTCTTCTTCAAAGTATTACCTGCACATGGATGGCAGAGGAAGCTACGAATTCAAACCCATCACAGAGGAAACTGTGGAGTTTGGCTCTTAATTGCTTACTTCAGTCCTCACTGAAATGCACTTGTCTGCTAATCCAGTCCAAGCTTTGCACAGAAAACGGTGCCTATACTAGAATATTAGCTAATGGTATTGGAAGGTGTGGCTTTGGTTTGGTTCTTGGGACCTATAATTGTTCATTTGTTAGATGTAATCATCTCATGAAGCAGACTAACAACGGTTGGCATCATGTTTTATAGTGAAGAATGTCCAGGGCAGGGCACAGAAACCCATTTAGTTTCTCTTTATTTCAGAGGAAAGTAATTGTTCCAGCACTTTCAGTTACCGTCCATGCCCTAAAAATGTCTCTTTATATGTTTTATACTCTGACGGCCTTCTTATGATTGACAAGTTGTGTGTCCGTGTTGGCCACTCAACCCTGAGTCAGCTGAGATGTTAAAGCAAGGAGGAACATAATTAAAGAGACGGTAAAGTGAGGATGGCTCATTTTTCTAGCCCACTTTATGTATTATTTGTCGAGTTAGCATTTTGTATTTTAACCATTCATTTTGGAGTAACAATGAAACGACAAATGCTTTTAAAAACGCTCACCTTTAATGAGGAATAGGGCCATGCACCCGTCCCCTTCATGTAACGTACATGAATTAAATACTAAAAGGTTCTGTAAAAAGCAAAAAAAAAACTTTAAGATTAGCCTACACTTGCATCATAGCGTTAAATGTAAGTTAAAAAAGTAAAAGAGCGGTTTAATTTTATTGTCTTTATTCTAAAACAAAAAAATAATATATTGCGATGAAAAAAAATCAAAGTACAACGACGCGTACCTTCGTTTTGGATTCCCTGAATTTGACCATAAGATAGCAAAAGTGTACCGTTTGTCGCCCTCTGCTGGTCTGCTGGTCAGTATGAGAAATGACGCCGCGTATATTCGTTTTGGTTTCCCTGAATTTGACCATAAGATAGCAAAAGTGTACCGTGTGTCGCCCTCTGCTGGTCAAGATGAGAAATGACGCCGCGTATATTCGTTTTGGATTCCCTGAATTTGACCATAAGATAGCAAAAGTGTACCGTGTGTCGCCCTCTGCTGGTCAAGATGAGAAATGACGCCGCGTATATTCGTTTTGGATTCCCTGAATTTGACCATAAGATAGCAAAAGTGTACCGTATGTCGCCCTCTGCTGGGCAAGATGAGAAATGACGCCGCGTAAATTCGTTTTGGATTCCCTGAATTTGACCATAAGATAGCAAAAGTGTACCGTGTGTCGCCCTCTGCTGGTCAAGATGAGAAATGACGCGTATATTCGTTTTGGATTCCCTGAATTTGACCATAATTTTATTTTATTTTTTTATATCATAGTGCAATGAGTTAAAGCACACCAATGGTGTTTGTACAAACCATCATTACGCAGAATTTCCTTATAAACTTTATTAATTCATCTTTTTGTATGTACAAATACATAATCTAACCTTCTGATATGAAACGTGTGTATTTACAAAACAGTCTTGATACTGTATGGAGCAACCTGATATAAGTTAGTCAAATACATGAACGCTGCAGGTTTCTTCTTTGACAACAAATGGAAAAACAAAGAGTTCTCATTACAAATATACACTGGAATGTTGTTTTACAAACAACAGACCAATAACGTTCCCCATAAAGCTTGAAGCACCCCTTCAAGAAAAAAGCTTTGAAACGATCGTAACAAATGCGATTCAAAGAGTCGCGTAAACAAATGCCATCGAAAGAAAACAAAACAAAAGCGATGGCAACAGTGGCCGCTTGCACGTCGCCCGCCTGTCGTCGTTTTTGCCGTCACACGGCCGAGCTGCCGTCGTGCCCGAGGATGTGGCTGATGTTGTGCGCCGGCCTGTTGTGTTGCTTGCTCGAATCGGCGGCAGACGCGTTGGTGAGCGACAGCAGCGGCGACATGGGCATGGCCGAGCCGTCGGCGGGCATGCCGGCGGTGATCTCTGGGAAGAGCGAGGTGAGGCTGAAGTTGGAGATGTGCGGCGTGATGCCCGACGAGTTGGTGATGGGCATGGGCGGCATGTCGGGCAGCAGCGGGAAGCTGGCCTGGGCGAAGCCGACGGCGCGCGGGGGCGATAGGATGGAGCCGAAGCGGTTGTTGAGGCCGGGTGGGGCGCTGGGCTTGTCGGCTCCGGGGCTGGTGAACATCTGGTTGGAGAAGTACTGCAGGGTGACGTCGCCCGGCAGGCTGGGGTGGGCGGCCGGCGAGTAGGACGGGTAGAAGGAGGGTAAGGAGTTGGCTGGCTCCACAGGCAGCAGGGAGGGCGTGCGCGAGGCGTTGGGCTGACTGACGGGCGGGATGAAGGTGGAGTTGGTGTTGATGGGCGGGTTCATGCCACCCTCGGGGATGAACGGGAAGCCAAAGTTCTGCGCCAGGTGCTGCTCGGCGACCAGGTTGTTGTCGCCAGACGTTTGGGCGCCATCCGCCATGAAGCGGACGATGGTGCTGCGCCGCGCCTCGCCGCCCGACTGCGGCCGGCCCAGAAGCACGCCGCCTCCGGAAGGCAGGGGCAGGTGGCCCTCGGGCTCAAAGGGGTTGGAGGACCGCAGCGTTCCCGAGCGGGGGCGCTCGCCCGCCCGCAGCTTGGCGGGCGGCGCGTGGCGCGAGTGCTGGCTGACGGGCGGTCTCGATGCCACCGGCGAGCGGCCCGGCTCAGGGGGGTGGGCCACCCGCACGCTGCCGCCGTGCATATTAGTGTTGACCTGAGAAATGTGGCTCTTGTTCATGGCGGAGGGTTTCTGGCTGGGACTGGAGGCTTTGGCCTGGATGTCTGTGGAGGGGTACTCCATGCTGACTGCTGGTGGGCAGCACTGCGCTGCCCTCTGGTTGTTCCCCTCAGGTGAAAGGAGGCTCTGCATGAAACTCTGATGACAAGCTTCCTGCTCACGCAGCAGCGCCGGTCCCACGTGGGAGCCCTGCGGCCCCATATGGACCCCCGCATAGCCGCTCGCGCCCCGGTTCCTGCTGTCTGCCGAGGGGGCCGCGCCCATTCGGAAGCTTCCCTGTTGCTGCTGCTGCTGCTGCTGCTGCTGCGCCCTCTGCGACTTGGGGGCCATGTCGCTGCCGCTGCGGGAAACCTGAGCCTCAAAACCGGCGAGCTGATGCGCACCGGGTCCAGGGGCCATGCTTTTGAACGGCGGGCACTCCGACACACGCTGAACATCAGCCGGGCCCGGGTGGTCCGAGGGGAGTCGGCCCTGCGGGTTGTGCGCCACGTTGCCTTTACCTCGTCCGGACGCGTCCATGTAGCCGCGCAGGTCGGCCTGATCGGGTGCGGCGCTGCCGCGGGCCGGCTGGAGGTGGTGCGCCAGGCGCTGCTGCTCGGCGCTCGTAGAGCTTTTGCCGATGAGCGCCTCGGCGGAGTAGTTTGAGACACGGTGGCGCTCCTGGCGGGACGGCGCGCACGACAGCTCGGACGAACGCGACACCGGGTTGCCGGGCGACGAAATGAGCTGCTGCTGCTGCTGCTGCTGCTGCTGCTGCTGCTGCTGCTCCAGATTCCTTGAAGTCATCATCCTCTGCATGGCAGCGTGGTCTTGACCAGACTGAGGGGAAAGGCACAGCACAGTTTAGATGGCCAAATGTGGCCTGGAGCGAATGCTTGACAATGTGAATGAATGCTTGACCGACCTTGGCCAGGTGGTTGCTGTGGTGGGCTCGGGCTCCTGCTGCCTGTGCCTCGCAGCTCTTCTCCTGGTGTCTAAAGTGCTGTTGTTGCTGCATGTGTTGTTGCAGGTGCTGCTGGTGCCTGCTGTGGGAGTTCTGTTGCTGCTGCTGCTGCTGCTGCTGCAGCTGTTGATGGTGTTGTTGGTGCTGCTGCTGCTGCTGCTGCTGCTGCTGAGTTTGATGCGAGGGCGCTTGGTGCTGTTGCGGATGCGACTGTTGGTGCTGCGTGGACTGATGGTGGGCCTGCTGTGGTTGCGGCGCGTGCTGCTGATGCGGATGCTGCTGCTGGACTGTGGACTTTTCCAGGTGGTGCTGCTGCTGCTGCTGCTTCTGTTGCATGGCGGCAGCGGGCGAGCCGGTCTGGCTGCCTCGGACCAGCCCCCTCTTCTTCTGCGCATGTTGCTCTTGCTGGAGCGCCCTCTGGTGTAGCGAGTGGCGCTGCGCGGGGTCCGCCTGGGTCAGGTGGTGTTGCAGATGGTACAGGTGGTGCTGCTGCTGCTGCTGCTGCTGCTTCATGTAATGATTGCCTCCCATGTGCTGGCCCGGCTGGGCTGCAGAATGTTGCGGATGGGCCTGGGGCGGGTGGAGCACCCCCGGCTGGTTCTGCTCACCAGGGCGGTGGGCGTCCGTGGCCCGGACTATGGGGCTCATGAATGAGTTTGTGGGGAAGAGCGAGCCTTCCGTGTTAATCCTCGCCATGGCCGAGGATGAGGGAGGCAGTTGTCCTCCCATCATCCGGCCGTGGTCCGCTCCTTTCACGTCCATGTGGCCCACAGTGGGCGCCGGCGGCGGGCACGGCTTTGCTCGTTTGCCTGTGTTGAGCATAGCCTCTTCCTGAGCTTGGCGCTTGGAGAGAATCTTGACTTGTCGCTCCGCCTGAGCCCTCATCAAAGCTGTTTTCATGGGGGCGTACTCGTTCAGCTGAGCGGCGCCCGAGCAAGGCGAGAGCGCGTTGTTGGACTGTTGGGAAATGTGGACCGAGGCGGCGGCGACCGGTGAGGGCACCGGGCACTGCTGGCTCGGCAGACTGGGAGAGCCCGAGTAGGATTGCTGAGAGGAGCTGGGCCTGATCAGGTTGTTGATGCTCAGGCTGGCAACGGTGCCACTTTGGGCTGAGCTCTGAGTCTGGACCTGAGACTGGGTGTACGTGATGAGATGAGCCGGGTTCTGCGGATGCCTGATCCCACCGACGGAGCCGTTGCCAACCTGTCCTCTGACGGACACCTGAACTGGAGGTTTGGCTGAATCTGCAGGTTTGGTGACTTCCACCTGCTGCACAGCGGGGGCTTTTTCTTTACTAGCGGGAGCTTTGGGCGGTTGCCACGGGGCTGGGGGCGCCTCGTTCCTGCCGCAGCTCCCGGCCCTCCTCCCTGGGCTGTCTTGTTCTAACATGGCCAACGCGAGCATCTCGGCCTGCTCGGACGTGAACGTAAATGTTCCAAAGGAGCCGGAAGAGCCGCTCATGCCCTGACCCTGACCCTGAGGGAGCATGGAGGCCACGGAGAAGCCCCGGCCCGCCCCTGCGACCGTGGACATGGAAGTGTCCGTCACGGGAGGCTCTATAGTTTGGTCATCAAGGTTAGTGTAAACCCCTTGAGATGCCACAAAATCTTTCTTGGGTGTCGTATCAGGTGTGGATGGTGCTAAACTTGTAGCAGGTCTTTCTTCCTGGGCCTGTCGGTTCTTGGCCGCCGGCTGGGGATGTTTGACTTGGGTCGGCACCGTCGAGTCAGGTGTTGGGCTAACCGACGACAGCGGAGTTGTGGATGAAGCGGTGGACTCTTTACTACAAGGCACTGATTTGATGTCGGTGGGTCGTTGGGGACAAGACACTGATTGTGTAGTCTGACTCGTGGCAATTATTGAAGTAGGACATGCGGCCCGAGCAGCGGTGGCGGCACGAGCAGCGGCGGCGCCGCCGCCATTCACGGCGGCGTCAGCGCCGCCGCTCGTAGTCGTGACAACGCTTGTGCTTGCTTTAGACGGCGCAGAGAGAAGAGCGACGTTACTTTGCGCCGTGCGAGTCGCCGCACCGCTCGCTTCAGATCCTACAGTCTGGCTCGGCGCCGAGTCTCCGTTTGAAGCCGCGGCGGCGCCGTTGTCATTCGTGGCCACGGCTGCGCTCAGCGAAGGCGTGACCGATGTGGCGCTGGCGCTCGCAACTGCGCTCACCGCAACACTTGTGGTCGCTTTACTGACAATAACATCATCAGGATTTGCGCTAATACTTTGCGGCCGGGACTGACTCGATCCGCTCGAGCCGCCGGATGTAAGAAGCATTTTTGGCGGGCTTTTTGGGGAAGCGACACTGGGTGTGGTTTGGGCAGTTGCCGTCGTGGCGGCTACGGGAGGAATGTCTGAGGCCTGAGATGCTCTCGCCTGGCTGAGCTGACTTTTCTTTGACGCTTTGGTCCTTTTGGCTGTTGAGCGTTTAGCACGAGGCGTCGTCCGCTGCCTCTTTCCGGCAGGCTTGGGCCCGCTCGCCGGTCGCCCGGATGTAACCCGACCGGGCTCGGGAGCCTGTAATGATCGCACGGGCGGGACCACCGTGGCTCCGGGGACTGTCCCGGGAGCAGGAGGCTGTCGTTTGGGCTGGACCGCGGCGGATGGCGCGGCCGGAGGCGGGCCGTCGTTGGCGCTCTGGCTAGAAATGCTAAGCGGAAGGCCCTGAGAGATGCTCTGGTTCAGACTACTGAGGGCCCCGAGACTCTTGAGAGCCACGTTGGTGGTGGGTTCCTCCGTGGTGGTAGGCTGGACCAGTTGGATTGTACGTTGAGAAGCGTTTTTGTCCAAAGTCTTCACGGGCTTTAAGGCAAACACCTGCCCGTTCACAGTGATGGTTTGCGGGCTGGTCTGGGCGCCGGCAGACGCCTGGCTCATCTGCGATGAATTGCTCGCTGGAGGCTGAGCCGGACGTGGGAGAATGGGCACCAGCTGCTTCCCGCCCACACTCTGCAACGTGGCCGTTGAAGCGTTGGCTGTTTGAGTCGCCGTTACGGAAGCGGGTGCGGCGGCGGCGGCTGTGGAGGGCACCAAGCCAACCTTGGGATTCTGAGGGGCGGGCGCGGCTTGATTGGGAGCTTGGATGATGACGATATGTTGACAGGGTGTCGGGTTGCTCGCTTCTTCTCCCATGACCGGCTGACTCGGGCAGGAGTTGGCCTGCTGCAGAATGACCACGCTGGGGTTGCTGCCGCTCGGCGGCGCCGTGGCCGCCGCGCCGCTCGGGTTGACCTGCAGTACCTGCATGGTTTGAAGGAGGGGCAGCACGGTGGCCTGCTGTGGAGTTTGAGGGAGAAGAGTCGCCGGAGGCTGAGGAACGAGAGATGCCGGCTGGAGGACGGCCGACTGGGGTTGAGACACGGCGGCCGGCTGCGGGAGCACGGCGCATTGGGGCTGCGGGGCGAGGACTGGGATGGCGGGTCGCAGCTGGGGCGGCCTGGCCTGAATATGTGCGGTGATGGGGGCCTGTTGGAGCGGCACAGGAGGCGGCTGCATCTGTATTTGAATGGGCTGAACGGGAGGACACACTGTCACCTGGTGGACGGCTTGGGCGCTGCTGCCGAGACTCTGGCAAACGGGCTGCACCGTGTTGCCTGCCATTTGCAGCGTCGTCCACGTGGTTTGCGTGCTCCCCGCCGCCCCCGTTCTGAGAAGGCCTTGACTGTTGGGGAGGGCAGTGTAACTTACAGTCCTGAGGGCGGCGTCCTTTGCACTCTGATTTATTGTGGCGAGGCAGGAGACGGCCGGCGGAAGCTGAGAGGCTGAACTCGGAGCTACGTTGGTCAGGGCGGAGGCGGCAGGCGGCAAGCCGGTGTTCCCGGCCGGTAGCTGGAGGGTGATGTAGGACACGGAAGGCGGCAGCTTCTCAATCGCACGCTGCTGCACCGTGGCGAGGCTCGAACCAGAGTTAAGCAAGGTAGCGGAAGAAGTGACTTGGAGCAAGGCTCCGTTTCCCCTCACACCTGCGCCCGCCTCCGATGGGGGCTGAAGCATTAAGGTGTCTGAGGGCTGCTTCCCGGGGCTCGTCTCTTTTCCCGCGGGGCGCTTCACCTTGCCGTTGGAATAGACGATTATGCCCTTGGGCAGCTGATGAGTGGGCGTGACTTTGGCCACTTTGGCACAGCGCTGTTTGCCCTTCCAGTGGACCGTGGGGTCTTCCAGGAGATTGATGTCATGGGCTTTGAGAAGCTCAATGTAGTGAGCGCTCTCCTTGCGAAGGTCCTCGCAATGACGCCGTAGTCGTCGGATCTCCTCCGCTGTAGAAAACACACGACCGTTTGTCATGTGTAAACAAAAACTCAAAAGTACTTCGGCTCACAATTTCTGTAAGAGTTGTCCTTCATCTATTCATTCGAGGGATTCACCGATTAATCGGTGGGCCGATTTGATTGGCTGATTTAAAAGCTTTGAAAATGAACATACATTTCTGGGCCCCCGTTTTTTTTTTTTCAACTTTACCTTGGACTTTATCACCGCCTTCCAGGAGCATTGCATCATTTTGTTTTTTCAGCTCGGTGATGTAGCGAAAGGCCTGGTCCAGGATCATGTTCTTACTCTGTGTAAACAAATAGAGAGAGTGAATTGAATTGAATTGACAATCCCTGCATAAAATGCATCTTAACCTGTTTAAGTGCTTGTGAACAGGGCAGCAGATTGCCAATGCGGTTGATCCCTGCATTTATCTTCTCTTTGCGGTGCCTCTCGACTGAAGACAAGAGAGGAAAGGTAAGTGTCTACAATGTAATTAGAGGTGACATTTCAACATTTGAATCATTTACCAGCATTGTGGGATTCTTTGTTTTTCTTCTTTCTGCAAAATGATTGGGAAACTCAGCTGATGAAATACAGGACGTCGTTTCTAACTGCAGTATTAACTAGAACTTACTTGGGTTTTCGACCAGTTGTCTCGGTTTCCGTCATCTCTGGCATCCTTTCCCAAACAGGTGCCTGTCAGTCGAGTCAGCACACTCACCGCTTTGACCTGAGATCCTTCCTGTGGCCGTCCTGCCATGTAAACACAACTATATTCAGGACGGCACTATGTGTATTGAACATGTTCAAAAGATTAGACATTGAAGAAATTCTCTCATGGTGGCTTAGAGACAAGCGCTGCCATGTTAAACTAGACATAGTGCTTCTGCTACAAGCACAAGCTTTAAAAGGCATTGCAGCTAACCTTAAGTCGTTGGCATGCATTTGCAACCACGATGTGACAAGCTATAGCTGAATATTGTGCTGCAGCTTTCCTGTACAGATAGTAGTTATCAGGCGAGTTAATTATTCAAGACAAAGTTAAGTAGCAATTAATGCTTAAGCCGTGTAGCTTGCTAGTGGTTAGCCTAGCTCACTTTTGGAGCCGAAAAAGAGCGCCGTTTCGTTGCTCATCCGCTAATAAAACGATATTATAAGACCGCATGTTCTCATTCACCTGTAGGTTGGACATTTTATGCAAGTGTCAGCGGCAGTGATAACTTAAGAGAGAGGTTTGAGAAGCTAACTGTTTACTAGCTACCTAGCATGCTATGTCAATCCAGCTCCCAAAACAATCTTAGCAGGGGAAAGAGGCGGGCGCTTGGGAAGCCGAGAACCAATCAAATCTTAGAGGATGGGCGATGCAGCCAATCAAAAAGTGCGTCCGTCCGACTCGACCGCTGGTTTTGTCTTATTTTCTCCCAAAATTGAACTATTTTTAAATGTTCGCAAATGGTTCTCATACGAAATTAATAGTGTTTTTTAATATCATATATAATTTTGTAGTCCTTCTCAAACGAATCTCGTGACGGCGTAAACGTGTCATGATAACCATAGAGTCGGAAATGAGTCATTCGACTTATAGTTTGAGAACAGACAGCATCTTTACTGCAAATAGTAATTCGTTTATTTAGACGTTAAAAAGTCATACAATATAGAGCTCCAGAAAAAGATAAAATTCTTCAAAGAAAGAAACCATGCTTATACTACAGTAGAGAGAGGACACAAGTCTCCTTGCATGCATTCGGAGTCAGACCTTCTTCTGGGTACAACACACTCGCACACTTCAAGAAAACCACAAGCGGAACATATCGGCGACCAATACTTGGCAGGAAGTTGTTGGGGAGGGGGAGGACCAGCTCTGCCGTGGCTCCTCCATCCCAAAAGACCTCGCGTTTCCCCTTTGGGGAAGAACGCATTGACATTCAATACTATTTCCCAAACCCAGGAGAACCTCTGAAACACTTCACCTCTGCAATGTAAAATGAAAATAAAACCAAACAAAACAACATCGGAATTGGTTGGAAATAAATTCCCAACGCACCACCACCACCACCACCTTGTTTACTGTTCCTCATGGCCCGTGGAGAAGACATTCCACCCGCCATAAGTTGTGGTTTGTTCAAACTGTTTCAAAACCACCCACTATAGAAAACAGCCCCGCCCCCCCGCCCCCTGAATTTACATTTTAGAACCGCATAAAAACCAAGTCAAACACAACGTATGCATTGCAAATACCAAACTCAGGTTGTCAATCGGAGGAGCACTTTTTGGACACTCTGTATGAGTTACATGTGGGGAGAGGGGGATTCATTTGCCGGCTAATTGAGGTTGTTGTTTTGTTTTGTTTTTTTCTTCCCCAATTTTGTCTTTGAAAGCGTCCTTGTGGGGTTGGGGCGTGTGTCACAGTTTATTGATGCGCAGGTCAGGTGTGCTGGTTTTTCCGAATTGCGGGTGACGCCCCGCTCGTCCTTCCGTTGCCACCCTACTCCGTCTTCTGAAGCTCTCTGCTGGGCGGCGCGCTCGGGCTGCGAAGGCTTTTCTGCAGGACGTGCGCGTCCGCCGGCTCTATCCTCTTGTAGTAGTTCTTCTTGGTCTCGATGATCTCAAAGCCAAACTTCTGGTAGAAGTCGATGGCTGACTCGTTGCTGATCTGCACGTGACTGTCGGAACGGGAAAAATCATTCCATTTTTTAATACATCTTTTATAAGGCATTAATCCAATGGCCATTGAAAGGGAAAACATAGAGCCCTCACAGGTAAATGTTGTCAAAAGTGCCATCCTTCTCGCAGATGTTGAGCACGTGGTTCAGCATCTTTGTACCTACGAGTGCCCAAAAATGATTTGAAGTCACCACTTTTAGAGAAAGAAAGAAGAAAAAAAAGTCCATCCATTTTGTGTGCCTCACCAATGCCAAGTCTCCGGTAGGGTGCGAGACAACCTAGGGTCATGATGTACAATCGCTTTTGGTTCTGAGAGTGGTCCACTCGGCAGCACACAGCCCCCACCGCGATGTCATTGAAATATGCTGCCAGACAGGGGACCCCGCTTTTATTGATCATCCTCTCAATGGGCTTTAAAGTACAGTTTCAGTAAATTTGCGCAGTCGCTTACCGAGCTTGGCGAGCTCGCCCACCTCGAGCACGTCCTTGTAGAACTTGTCGTTGTAGCTGACGGGGAAGATGACCTGATTGAGGCGCTTCAGCTGCTTGATGTTGTGGGGCGTCACATCGCCCAGCTCGATCCGGCTACTGGAACAAGAGCAAAACGGTCAAAGGCTTGAAACACGGCCAAAGTCGCTCAGTGTGTGTTGTGCTTTTTCCTTTGTGTTTTTTTCAGCGGGGATGACACCAGCACACGGCAAATACAAGCAACCACAGAAGAAGATTCTGACATTACGGTCATCTTAAAAGCAGTGAGTAGTTTTGCTTTGTTGTCTATTTAATATGAACTCTTCCTGTGGTTAGAAAAATACTGTGCAACTTTGTTGCTAAGAATAATTTGGAAATGTGTGTTTTTTTTTTTAACAAACAAAAGCTCTAGTGTGACTGCACACAACAGCCTTAGTGAACGTGCACCATTCTCTTTCACACAGTTCCACTGACAATGCAGGAGAAAGGTGAGGAAGAACAGGCATCCATCCATCCATCCATCCATTTTCTATAGAGCTTGGCCTCATTATGGTGAGCTGGAGATAATCCCAGTTGACCGGTCTCTAGTCAGTCACAGGGACATATAGATTAACAAATCATCACGTTCACCTTGTGGCCAATTTAGAGTTTTCAGGTAAACTGAAATGCATGTTTTGGGGACATGGGGAGACAAGACAAGTGTGGACAGACATTGGTGCTTGTGGACATTTTGATAGTTTTCAATGAATTTAACATGGATGTCAAAACAGTATGGCAAATCCACACAGTCAAGATTCGAACCCGCAACCTCAAAGCTGTAAAGCAATTGTTCGAACCACCAATCTGCAAGGTGAATCTCTTGACCCAAAACGCACACTTGTCATTGCTGACATTTAGTGACTACATTACAAACTCTAAATTTAGCGGTTGACTGATGAATACGTTTGATTACACACCAAACCAGTTCGGATTCCACATTTTTGCTGACTGAATTCAACAGATTAACATCCACTTTACCCGCTGTCTGAGTAGAGTAGGGAAGAAACCGCTCACGTTAGTTCAGTCTCGCGGGTAGCATCAACGGCACGCGTCCTACTCGCAACGCTTTGAAATCGGCGGGCAAACAGCGATGGCGTTCGGCCATCAACGGCGCTGTCGCGGGCTTCTTTTCATTTTTTTAACCTCTGGCTCGGGTACCGAGTTTAAAAATAGCTTAGCCGGGCTAAGCTAAGCTACCTAGCTTGGCTAGCCTCGCCGTCTCCTCCCCCGGTGACAAAATGCAGTCGTTGAACAACTTCGTTCGCGGCTTGAAAGCGGACACTCACCCTTTCATCGTAAACTGATATAATTGTCACCGAGTCTCGACTTTTAGCGTCGTGGCGGGCGGGCACGGGGAGATTTGACAGAGTTGGGGTCGGGGATGCCTTCCCGTTTTACTCTCCACATGTAGCTCGTTGCGATGGTTAGCTTAGCCGCCGCCGCACCGCTTTCCACGATAGTGAGCAGACTGTCAACCCTACAGAACGCATGCGCACTGTGGTGCAAGTGTTGTGTAAGGCCTGATTTTGGTCTGTCAGGATGTACACTCGACTTTCGGTTTCTGTTGGCTATCTAGCTTTTTGTGTTATTTTGAGTTAACTGTTATTTAAAATGTAAAAAAAATAAGGAAAAAAACCACAGATATAGAAACAAATCATTGTTAGAAGTAACAAAACAGAAATTAAAGGGGTCAACAACCCAATTCTATTCCCCATTCTATCTTGTAAATTTTAAATGGCTGTTGTAATGAGGTTATAACTAAATAGATAAAACACCATCAAAGAGAACAACCATGTATGAAGTAAAAGTGCGTGTTTTAATTCAAATGAGGGTTAAAATGAGCGTTGTAGTCACTAATTTCCGCCGGGACTCCATTTTGGCTCAATCGTCATTGCATAGATCGCAGTCACAGTTGTAAGAGCCACCTCCTCGCATAAATATGTGCTCGATATGGGCTAAACTACTTTCAAAGAGTTATTTGGTCTTTTGTTCAAATTAAATTTCCGTAAAGCATAGTATTCGTAGCGTAGAATTTGTTAGCATTTATTATTATTATTTAAAAAAACTAAGGAAATTGTTCATAGTGGTGGTTCAAACATCACGACTATCTTCGTGCAGTTCCGGGGGAGGATCCAAAATGGCTGTGCCCGCAGTGGCAGCTTCCGTCCAGTGAATGAAGTCAGCTGACCTCAGTCTGCTGCTGCCGTCACGCACTCCATCGCGCATCGTTTTCTATCGAAGCAAGACAGCTAAACCGCCGTTTCGCAACTACACGGTGAGCCTGCTTTATTCTTACGACAACTGATGTAGTTTAGACACTGACGCGTACGCTATTTCATTTAGAATTGCTTGTTGTTTTAAGACTAGTCACCCATTGCACCAAAATGCCGGGGACCCCCTTTTTTCTCTCAGGCCGAGACCGTCAGTGTTACCAAATAACCCTACGAATGTCATATTAACAAAGTATAAGCAATACAATCTTATTTGGAAGGTTTATTCCATTGGGGGACACGGTTGCGCAAAATGAAGCAGAGGCGCCAATGTCGTTGTGTCATCACAACATTGGTTCAAAATCGTACGAATTAGCTGAGTTGAACGGGTTAACTTGTTTTAATTCACACCAGGGTGTCAGGACTGTGCCGCTTACCTGCAACATTCTGAACACACAATAAGTAAAAGTATACACACACACACGCCTACACACTGTAGATTAAATGCCATCACACTACCAGCTGTACACTTTATAAGCAAACTACAGTGATGGTGAGCTATTATTAAATATGAACCAAATTAAAAATGGGTATTCCCAAGTTCCCCATTCTCAGTCACAGTGTCCATGCTCATTTTCCACTTCCTTATCTGGCCAGTAAGTCATGTGCCACGGTCACATGATCATCAAGCATTATGTTTTTGCTCGCTGTCCTGATGTGGAATGCATGAAGGATTAAAATGGTGGGATTTCACATACGCACCCACAGAAAATGGCTTGTCAATATTTGCACGTCAATGCGTGCATCAAATGACTGAAGCAGGAGATGAATCAGTCAATCAAGCCACCTTATCTCTGCACTGTTTCATTTTCAAGTCTTCAAGCTGCTTTTTGGAGAGGGGGGGGGTGATCGCTGCAGTTCCTTCAATGACTTACTGGTGTCAAGTCAAGTCAAGTCAAGTTTATTTGTATAGCCCTAAATCACAAACAGTCTCAAAGGGCTTCACATAGCCAAAAATTGACAATTATTCTCAAAGCATCCCCTGATCATAAGCTCCCAAAAGGGCAAGGAAAAACTCAAAAAACCCCTGCCAGGGGAAAATGAGAAACCTTGAGAAGGGACCACAGATGGAAGGATCCCCCTTTCAGGATCACCAGGTTATAATGGATGCAGAGAGTGCAAAAGTAATACATAATATGAAAATCAATGAAAAAATGGATGTCGGAGGTGCCCTCGGTTGTCCTGGCCGTGTCTTCAAGGGGGTTGAGCTGCAGTTCCTTCATCTTGAATTGGTCCCCGAGAATCCAGCTAGCCGCGATCAGCTTTTGAGCCACCTAACCCCCTCCCCAGCCGGGGAGGGGGTGGGCAGAGAGAACAAAACAAACTCCGGCCAAATCGGCCATCACAAGTTAGTTAAAGGCCATCTCATAGAAATGTGTCTTTAAACGTGTCTTAAATGTTTCTACTGAGGTAGTAGTTCTAATATCCATTGGTAGGGCATTCCAAAGCTCTGGAGCCCGAATAGAGAATGCTCTAGACCCTGCAGACATTTTCTTGGCCCTAGGTATAACTAAAAGACTAGCGTTTTGCGAACGAAGGTTACGAGACGGAACATAAGGAACGACTAGGTCGACGAGATATGAAGGCGCTAAGCCATGCAGTGATTTATAGGTTAGTAGAAGAACCTTGAAGTCACATCTTAAATGGACCGGGAGCCAATGTAATTTGGCTAATATTGGGGTAATGTGATCAAATTTTCTTGACCGTGAGAGCATCCTCGCAGCGGCATTTTGCACTAACTGTAGACTTTTGATACTGGACTTAGGAAGACCAGAGAATAATACATTACAGTAGTCCAGGCGCGACGTAACGAACGCATGTATAATGGTTTCCGCATCCCCGGTCGAGAGGATAGGACGAATCTTAGCAATATTACGAAGGTGAAAAAACGCAATCCTGGTTATATTCTTAATGTGTTTTTGAAAGGAGAGCGTTTGGTCAAATATTACCCCGAGATTAGTTACCGTATCACTCTGAGCGATAGTCCGGTTATCTATAGTTATAGTGGTTTCCTTAAATAAGTGTTGATAACGAGTAGGACCAATTATCAACATCTCAGTTTTATCTGGGTTAAGACGAAGGAAGTTGAGAGACATCCATTGCTTGATCTCCGCAAGGCACGCCTCGAGATTACAACAGTCCCGTGGATCAGTCATCGATAACGGCATATATAATTGGGTGTCATCCGCGTAGCATTGAAAGCTAATATTATATTTACGTATTATGTCCCCAAGCGGAATCATATAAATATTAAATAAAATCGGTCCGAGTACCGATCCCTGTGGAACACCACACGTAACATTATAAAGCTCAGAGGACGTATTACCATGGACCACTCGGTGCGTCCTGCCTGATAGATAGGAATTGAACCAGCTGAGTGCTGACCCTGAGATACCAACACAACTTTTAAGACGCCCTAATAAAATATCGAAGTCTACAGTGTCAAAGGCAGCACTAAGATCGAGTAGTAACAATACAGACGACGTATTTAAATCCATAGCTATGAGGAGATCATTAGTCACTTTAGCAAGTGCTGTCTCTGTAGAATGATTAGCTCTAAAACCAGACTGAAAGGAGTCATATCGATTATTAGCGACCATGTAATCAATAAGCTGCTGCGCTACTACTTTTTCGAGAAGTGTTGCTATGAATGGGAGGTTTGAAACTGGCCTATAATTACTGAGACAGTCCGGGTCAAGATTTGCTCGCTTAAGTAGTGGTTTAATAATAGCGGTTTTAAAGGCTATTGGCACTATCCCAGAGGAAACAGACAGATTGATTATATTTAAGACGGACGGTCCTAAAATTGGAAATAATTCTTTAAGTAGTTTGGCTGGAAGCGGGTCGAGTAAACATGTTGTTTGTTTAGCCGTACTAACCAATTTTGTAAGCATTTCAAGGGACACGCTTTCAAAATTTGAGAGGGTTATTGCATGATCCCCAGCGCTAGTAACCGGCGGAGCGATTGGCATGGTATTCTTGATCTCGTCCCTAATGGACTCAATCTTTTGAGCAAAAAATTTCATAAACTCATCAGCTGAGTGGAAGGAGCTATCAGGGGTCGGCTGGCGCAGAGTTAGCTTTGCCACTGTATCAAATAGGTATTTAGGATTGTTTTTATTAAGATTAATGACTTGCGAAAAATAACGAGTTTTTGCTAAAATTAGCGCATCTTTATATTTCAGGAGGCTGTCCTTCCATGCCTGATGGAAAACCTCAAGTTTGGTTAAACGCCATCTGCGCTCATGCTTTCTACATATTTGTTTAAACGTACGTGTTTCATCTGTGAACCACGGAGTTGGCCATCTACGGCGAGTTTTCAGACGTAGCGGTGCCACAGAGTCGATGGCTTTTAATAATGTCGCATTGAATTCATTTGTAAGATTATCGATAGAGCCGCTGTATGCGGGAAACATGGCGGTTGCCGGCGACAGTAACTCAGACAGCGCAGTTGCAGTCATGGAGTTAAGATTACGACTGCTATAATGCCGATTGCTCTCTTGTCTTTGACAAGGAACTAAAATCTCAAATTTTATTAAGAAATGATCAGACAGAACAGTAGTGTATGGCAGTACTGCTATATTTGAGGTTGCTAGTCCCCGGGATAATACCAGATCTAAGGTATTTCCATTCTTATGCGTTGCTGCTTGTACAGCTTGCGTAAAACCACACGTATCGATTAAAGTTTGAAATGCCGAAGTCAGTGGTTCTGACGGTGAATTCATGTGGATGTTGAAATCACCCATGATAACTATATTATCTGCATTTGTCACTAGATCAGCCACAAATTCTGAAAATTCATCCAGGAAGCCAGAGTAAGCCCCGGGTGGGCGGTAAATAACAACAAGATAGAATGACGGTAACGCAGTGGATCGCACAATGAGAACTTCAAATGTTTTAAATACGTGAATTGAGCGAGGCCTAAATCTAAGCTCAGAATTTGAGATGAGGGCGACACCCCCACCCTTTTTTCGAGGACGTGCCACATGCGAGCTCACAAAATTTGGAGGCGAGGCCTCGTTAAGTGGCAGCAATTCATTAGGTTTTAACCAGGTCTCGCAAAGACCAAAAACGTTTAGATTATGTTCCGTGATAAGGTCATTAACGAGAACTGCTTTCGTATGAAGTGATCTAATATTCATAAAACCGAATTTAAGTGTAATCGGTTGATCAGGGTGCGTATCTATCGAAAGATTTTTAAACGGGATGCGAGTAAAATTGTGTTCTCTAGGCCTAATATCACCTCTCAAAAGTTTATTAGGGCGGTGGGATGAAACGACCGTGGGAATTTGATGATGAATATTTGTTACACATGTGAAGTTATCTAAAGCAGGCACCGTTTCATCAGCAAGACCGGTCGGGACGGAGTGATTGGATTTGTCTACTACCCCAGTAGAAAGTGTGTTTGTGTGTATTGCAGCACTATTTAAACTGTCGCGCTCTAGTCTACACGAGGAGCTATGTGTATGCTGAAAGTCTAGCCTAGCGCTAGTTAACTTTAACTTATCAGACTCCAAACCCATCCTCACAGGTGGTCTAATCACCTGTGCCCTGGCCTGCTCTAGAGTGACCTGTCATGAGAGGCTCAAACAGTAATCTATATTCCTAGAAAGAGTGAAGGCGCCTTCACGGTTAGGGTGAAGGCCGTCCTTCCTCAGCAGGTCGGGGCGGCCCCAGAAGGATGACCAGTTATCTATAAAATACAGTCCCTGCTTTTTACAGAACCCAGCCATCCATCGATTAAGGGAGACTAATCTACTAAACCTCTCATCAGTGCCTCTCCCAGGCAGGGGGCCAGAGACAAATACTCGATGCCGACTCATCTTTCTGGCAAGATCACAAGTCCTCGCTATGTTTTTCTTTGTGATCTCTGATTGTCTCATCCTAACATCATTGGAGCCGACATGTATCACTATGTCCGAGTAGCTAGTGTTGTTGGAACTACGCTGTTGACTAGGCCTATTGCGAGTCAGCTCCCTAAGATTAGCTTCTATGTCGGGTGCTCTGCCCCCAGGAATACACATTACCGTGGCTGGATTTTTAAGCGTAATGTTTCGGGTAATGGAGTCGCCTATGACCAAAGTGCGAGGGCCAGTAGACCGAGATGACTTTGGACGGCTATGCGTCTTACCTGGCTCATCGCGATCAGCAAGCCGCTTGGGGCTAATGCTAACCGGGCTAGCGGGCTGACTACAGCCCGCGTCTGTGTCCGCCGCAACTACTGTTATCGCACTATTCTGCTCTAACTGGCGGACACGTCCCTCTAGCAGAGACAACCTCTCTAAGAGAAGGGTGCAGTTGGTGCACGAAGCCGTACATACCTCTTGGTCCGCTGCCATACTTTGCGTCCGAAGAGCGACGATCTGTCAGAACAGCCCGGAAGGCTTCAATGTTCCTTCAATGACTTACTGGTGGCGCTGTTTGATCATGTGTATCATCGTCCTCCTAGTCAGAAACCAGTGAAGATGGACACATCCAAGCTGCCCAAGATTCGAGATGAGGACAGAGAGAGTCAGTTTGGATACGTGCACGGAGTCTCCGGACCAGGTTAATGCCACTTTGTGTGTTGTTTGCGTGATCGACTTTCTTCCCAAAGTCTGGATTGTTATTTATGTCTGTTTTTCTTCACTCTAGTGGTGACTGCGACCGCCATGGCGGGGGCAGCCATGTACGAGCTGGTGCGCGTCGGCCACAGCGAGCTGGTGGGAGAGATCATCCGGCTGGAAGGAGACATGGCCACCATCCAGGTCTATGAAGAGACATGTATCCTTGTTGGAGGCCAAATGTCAAGTATACACTTTTTGGCCACCTGCTTAGATACTATGAATGCACATCTATTTGACAACAGGGACGACGCTGTTTTCCTGAACCAGTATCACAGCCGGCGTGTCCGTCGGCGACCCGGTGCTGCGTACCGGCAAGCCGCTCTCCGTGGAGCTAGGCCCGGGAATCATGGGCTCCATTTTCGACGGCATCCAGCGACCCCTGAAGGATATCAACGACCTCACGCAGAGCATCTACATCCCTAGAGGCGTCAACATCGGATCCCTCAACAGAGACGTCAAGTGGGAGTTCTCGCCCGTCAAAAGTCTGCGGGTATGCGGGCGTAAAAACCCAATTGGTCGATTTTCTCGAGCTGATACGAGCGCGTGTGCAAGAGTTGATTTTATTCCTCCTTCTCTCTGTCAGGTTGGCAGTCACATCACAGGCGGAGACATCTACGGGATGGTCTACGAGAATTCCCTGATTAAGCACAAAATCATGCTGCCGCCCAAAAACAGAGGCACCGTAACCTACGTGGCGCCGCCGGGAAACTACGACCTCTCGGTGAGTGCCACGACTGACCCAATAAAAGGGAACCTCGGTGACACGCTTTCTTCCAACGCCCCCCCCCCCTCCGTCAGGACGTGGTGATGGAGCTGGAGTTTGAAGGTGTGAAGGAGAAGTTCACCATGGTGCAGGTGTGGCCCGTCAGACAAGTCCGGCCCGTCACGGAGAAGCTGCCCGCCAATCACCCGCTGCTCACCGGACAGAGAGTCCTGGACGCCCTTTTCCCGTCAGGCCTTTTCGAATGTTTTCACCCGAGCGACTCGGGCGTGCGCCGCCGCCGCCAATGTCTGAATCTCTGGCTTGAACGGCAGGTGCGTGCAAGGAGGAACCACAGCCATTCCCGGCGCTTTCGGCTGCGGGAAGACGGTCATCTCCCAGTCGCTGTCCAAGTATTCCAACAGCGACGTCATCGTCTACGTCGGCTGCGGCGAGCGTGGCAACGAGATGTCGGAAGTGCTGCGAGACTTCCCCGAAGTGAGGAACATCCAATTCATCTGTCTTTGATGTTGATTTCCATCCATTTTCTATCGCAAACTTGACACCTTGTGTTCCCTCCACAGCTGACCATGGAAGTGGACGGCAAGACCGAAAGCATCATGAAGAGAACGGCGCTGGTGGCCAACACCTCCAACATGCCCGTCGCTGCCCGAGAAGCCTCCATCTACACGGGTACGTCCCGTGCCGTGCCGCCAGTTGTCATAAAGTGGCTTTTCTCGTGCGCTGAAGCCGTTTGGCTCTTGGCAGGAATCACGCTTTCCGAGTACTTCCGAGACATGGGCTACAACGTCAGCATGATGGCCGACTCCACCTCTCGCTGGGCCGAAGCTCTCAGGGAAATTTCTGGACGTCTGGCTGAGATGCCTGCTGGTAAGAGAGAGAATTCAAAACTAGTGTTAAGATTTGGCAAAATCAAAATGTTTGTCTCCCAGTCATAAAATGTGCAGATCTTATGAAATGGTCTCTAGGGAGAGCCCATGGTGAGTAAATGTTGTGTTGCTTCCTGCAGACAGTGGCTACCCGGCCTACCTGGGTGCCCGCCTGGCCTCCTTCTATGAGCGCGCCGGAAGAGTGAAGTGTCTGGGCAACCCCGAGAGGGAAGGCAGCGTCAGCATCGTCGGAGCGTGAGTAAAGAAAGAAAGAAAGAGAAAAGGAATTGTCGAGAATCCATCCCTGATTAAAATGTGCTTTGTTTCTAGTGTCTCGCCCCCTGGTGGTGACTTTTCCGATCCCGTTACCTCAGCCACACTCGGCATTGTTCAGGTAACGAGTCATCCGCATTCGATGCCGTCTACTCCGCGACGCCCCGTTTTTTGACGTGGTGTCTTCTGGTGTCAGGTGTTCTGGGGTCTGGACAAGAAGCTGGCCCAGAGGAAACACTTCCCCTCAGTCAACTGGCTTATCAGCTACAGCAAGTACACCCGCGCCCTGGACGAGTACTACGACAAGCACTTTGCCGAGTTTGTGCCGCTCCGCACAAAGGCCAAGGAGATCTTGCAGGAGGAGGAGGACCTGGCCGAGATCGTCCAGCTTGTCGGGAAGGTTAATTGCCGCCGTTGCCGTTTTGGAATGGGAGTTCAAAGACGAGCGCTCACCCGATGACTTGTTCGGCAGGCGTCGCTGGCGGAAACAGACAAGATCACCCTGGAAGTGGCCAAGTTGATTAAAGATGACTTCCTGCAGCAGAACGGCTACACGCCTTACGACAGGTCCGATTCTCTTTTTGTTTAGATTTTTCAACCCGTGGATAACTGAGGCGTGTGGCGCGTGCCTTTCTACAGATTCTGTCCCTTCTACAAGACGGTGGGCATCCTGTCCAACATGATCGCCTTCTACGACATGGCGCGCCACGCGGTGGAAACCACGGCGCAGAGTGACAACAAGATCACCTGGGCCATGATCCGCGAGCATCTGGGAGAAATCCTCTACAGGATCAGCTCCATGAAATTTAAGGTTGCTAGTTTTATGCTTTTTTTTCTCACGTTTATACAAGAGTGTTTTACTTTTGCCCGGTCTATCTTTTTTTCACTTGATAAATCACAAGCTTTCTGTTTCGTCAACGCAGGATCCAATGAAGGACGGCGAGGCCAAGATTAAGGGCGAGTACGCACAGCTGCTGGAAGACATGCAGAACGCCTTCCGCACTCTAGAAGAATAGACTTTTTCTTTTTTTCTGGTCTCCATCACATTCCACCTTTTGTGCTTCCCTGTTGTGTGTGTGTGTGTGCAACTTCATATGGAGGTCAAAGAGAAAAGATGTACTGTATTTGTGATTGTTTGATGCCTCAAGTTGGCGCACTCTGGATCCTCTGCATGATTTTGAATTATTGTGTGGCCATTTTGTTTACATCACATGTGTGTGTGTGTGTGTGTGTGTGTGTGTGTGTGTGTGTGTGTGTGTGTGTGTGTGTGTGTGTGTGTGTGTGTGTGTGGTTGCTCTTCCACTTTACGCAAGTCACACACTTATCATCTCTGTACAGAAGAATTATGAACAGAATACGTAAGCGAGAGGAGTCTATTTATTGCAACATTTTGGACGTAACGGTGTCGTTTTGTTTTGCGCTTGTGCGCGTGTTTGTGTCGTGTACCTTTGCCGCGAGGATGTCAGTACGAGTCGGACGGCTCCCGAGCGATTAAACGTGCGGGCTTGAAAACAAAAGGAAAATCTGCTGTTTGCCTTTGTTGCTGTTTGACCGGTCTCTCTGCATGTCTTGCATACTTTTCAAAAGTGACCTTTAAGTGTCTTGGAGGGGATTAGGAAGTCTTTATATTGTATTGCGTTATGAACATTAGGAGGTTTTACCAGGGTTTACAATCGCACTGCAGACCTGGTCACATGCATTCAGGGGTTGGGTATAGCCCACGTCCCACAGATTTGAACACCCCCATTTGTTGAAAATGGATTCCTCCATAAGTGCCTCCAATGAGCTGTCTCACTTAAAGGTGTGAACTACACCTGCAGACCAAACAAAAGCTTTTTGAACGAATTGCCAGAACCTGCAAGCACAAGGAAATAAGACTATTTTAAACAGCGCGTGTTAGTCTTGTCACGCCATCCTGGGTCCATACCGAGTCAGGTAGGTGTGAAGTTTTGACAAGTCGTCACGGTGCTTTTAATCGCAGCAATTTGTGGGGAGTTAAGATCCACGCGACGTGATAACTCTTCTTTCAACATCAAGACTGATAAAGACGCGTTATTGTTTCATTCTACACTGAAAAAAAAAATCCCAAAACTGTTTCGGCCAAACCTTTTAAAGCTAATTGTTTGTTCAACCTCCAATGTGATTAAATATTTTGGGCCATTCATATATAAAACAATTGCTTAACAAGCGGCCATCATGTCAAATGGCCTCATCACTTGTTGCTAGGTAGCATTGATGGGACAAAATATTTTGCAAAAATATATCAAATTCCAGGACTACTTAGTATCACCCTACCAGAGCGCAATCTACTGGATATGGCACTCCTATACTTGCTCCAAATACAAAATGGTTAATAGTGTCATGGTTTATTGTGAGTGTGTTTTTCCATGCAGCCAAACCAGTTGGGCTGCAGTTCTAATGAGTTCCCTCAGGGCCCTGTTCAATGTTTGATGACATTCACTTTAGAACTCATTAGAGAGAGGTGTCCAAGTTCTACTCGGTGTCAAAACAAAAACTAATAGGACAACGCTCCTACAAAGTTTTTCTTGTTTATTCTTTTGTACGGGCACAGCACGCCAGAGCACATGGACCAGCTATCCAACTGGTCTGGTGCGGGAGATGATATCACGGACGAGACTGCGTCACAGATAGAGGAGGAGGCCTCTATCATTGAAGACGATGAGGTAATAGTACATATTTTTCAGGAGGCTCAAACTTTGTAAATGTTAGGAATTAAAGGGGAAATTATATGGTATGAAAATTACAGTATTTATTTTGGGCCACTGTAGTGTGATCAAGAGTGGCAAAAAATAACCTCTTGAAAATAGAAATAGAAAGCATACATAGAAAGCTCTGTACTTTGTTATTGGTCCCCATAATGTTAACATTTAGCATGTCTGATGTTTTGTATTGTTTCTTAGCATTAAGCTAAACGTAGTTTTGTAAAGCAAAGCCTTGTCCTTTTGTTGCCATGGCAACAAAAGCCATACTGTCCAGGCAATTGTGGGGTGAGGAATCAATGGGTGTTCTCAAGAAGACAGTGACAAAAGTCTCATGTAGGGCATGACCCGTTTTGATCAAACACTTTCTTCAAATGTGTAAAGATTGCAAACGATGACTCCGTATTGTCTTTCAGAGCTCGGACAACCAGCCAAACTGCACTCCGTCTGTACCTCAAGTGCCTACCTACAAACAGAGACGAGATGAGTTCCGGAGGTTATTCAAAGACGTTGCGAGCTCAGAAATACTCCTGCTCGGTGAGTGGCATGGAGGCATTTCCCAAAAAGCGCTTCAAATTTGGAATCTGTTTGTGGTGGGATGTAGCAGTTGAATTTCTTTTTCGTTGTTTGCGTGCGTGTGTGTGTGTGTGTTCTCTCTCAGACTACCCATGTGCTCTCCACCGAGACGTGGGCCTGCTCCTGCAGGGGCGCCTCTACCTCACCCAAAATTGTCTATGTTTCTGCAGCAGTGTCTTCGGACGCACTAAGGTAACGAGACGCCAGGGTAGGGCAGAACGTCCTATTTTAACAAGAGTCTCCCTGCAGATTAGCCTGGCCCTCAAAGACATCAGCCACATGAGCAGGGAAAAAACAGCACGCCTAATCCCTAACGCCATCGAGATCCGCAGCAGTAAAGAAAAGGTGTGACAGTAGAGAGACAGACAGACGCCAGAATTATCAGGTGCACCATCTGTGATTTGCCTTTTGGTGTTCACCTTTCCCTTCCCTTCCTTCTCACACGCAGCTCTTCTTCACTTCCTTCTCCTCGAGAGAAAAGAGTTTCACCGGGGTTTTCCGCCTGTGGCAGAATGCGCTGCTGTACAAGGTAAAGGCCACGACGGCTCTTGTCATCACTTTTATGAACGTCAAATTTGTACTGGCGGGAAACAACCGCAATGCTAGCGAACGGGCAGCACTGAGTGCAGCAACTAAATTGAGTCTGCGGACTATTTGTCCATCTCCAACTTAATGCCTTAGAAAATGCGGGGGAAAATGCAAGCAGTGATTTTATCAAAGAACACTTGGTGCTTATTGATATTCCTAGTTGTCACCTTAGGTGACATTCATGTTATCAAAGCTTTTCATTTTTCCAAGTGAAATCCAGAGAGCGCCGTGTGACTTTACCCTGACCGATATAACCAGCAGCACTTATCTTATCGGCCCAAAGTCCGAATGAGATGGATCCAGCTGGAGTCGCGCTGACTTTGAGGTTATTGGCTGTTGTTGTGCACAGCAGTAAGTTAGGTGAAACATTAAACCAAGAATGGGTCAAAAGGGGGTCCTCACTTGGTGATGTAGCCAAAGAAGGCATCCTCATTTAAAGCCATATCATTCTTTATTGTTTTTTGAATAACTATGTTAAGTTAAAGTCCCAATGATCATCGTCACACACACATCTGGCTGTGGTGAAGTTTGTCTTCTGCATTGAACCCATCCCCGTGTGATTTTTGATCCATCCCCTGGGGAAGAGGGGAGCAGTGAGCTGCAGCGGTGCCGCGCCCGGGAATTATTTGGTGATTTAACACCCCAATTCCAACCCCTTACACTGAGTGCCAAGCAGGGAGGAAATGGGTCCCATTTTTTTAGTCTTTGCTGTGACCTGGCCGGCCAGGGTTTGAACCCACAACCTTCCAGTCTCAGGGTGGACTCTCTGCTTCTAGCCCACTGAGCTGGTGAGGCCATTGATCTGGTTAATTTACTACATGCACAGTATGACTAGGTCAGCTGCATTTGATCCTGCAGGTGTACCTAATGAAGTGACCGTCCACACATTTACATTTGTTTATGTCGTCCTATGCTGGATATATATATATATTTTTTTTTTTTTTTGGGTGGGAAGCAAGTGAAGTAGGCGGTGCGTCTTCACTTCCGGGAGGAAGAGCAAGTGTTTTTGCGTTTTTTTTTTTTTTTTTTTTAAGGCACCTCACACTTTGACCGCCCGTTGAGCAAGCCGGCCGTGGTGAAAATGACCTCCAGCAAGTAAGCCTTTTTAAAAAGCGCTTTAATCTCAGAACGAACAACTTTTATGGCTTGAATGCGGGCAGACCAGCGTTCACGCGAATGTGTCATGATGCGTTTATAGTACTGCTTCGACTGAGAGATTTTTGAGAGTTGACACTAGTGTTTTGGTCTAAAAGGTGCGGAAATGTTCAACGACCCGCAGTAACACTCGCATGCTTAAGAAATTCTTTGAAACAAAGAGCAAAATTGCATAATTGTTATACATATTCCAAAAAGTATGTGCAAAATGCCAAGAAGCAATTGTGAGCGATGCCTTTAAATGCCTTCAAAATATCGGAATCCTTAATTTTTCAATTCTGAAAGACAAATGCGGTTATGTATCCAAAAAGGCAAATACAGAAACATGGGAATAGTATCTACTTTAGCACTCACTATTCAATGACTGTAATCCAAAATGAAGAGTAAGAAGTTGACATGCTGTGATCTATTAACCAGTTATCGTCTACTTCCTGCGGCTTTCCAAAATAATCAATAATAATGATCATCAATTTTGTCCGCGATTAGTCGCTGACCAAAGAAGAGGGCTGGCAGATGGTCAGGCAGCACTATGGAAATGAGCTGGGCCTGAGCCATGAAGAGATGGAGAGCACACACTTTTCTGCGGACTTAAACATGCACAGTAGGTGAGTGCACGCAAATATTTTCTTTCAGTTGTCTCACATCTTTCTTGGAATCTTACCTCTAGTTTATTGTGATTGCTAATGACTTTGCGTCCGTCTGCAAGGCACGAGGGCGACGACGGGTACCTTGCAAAGTTTGAGAGGACGTCCTCCGGGCGTATGCGAGCAGACCTGCCGTCTTTTGAATACGATGACGTCTCCTCTGCAAGTTCACAGAAGTCTCCTTTCGAGGTAGTTGAGCGACACGGTGCACCATTTTTTTTTTCCCCGCGCGAACGTTTTGCGGCCTTGTCGAGCAGGAGGAGCGCCGTGTCTCCCTGCCTCCGCGCCGCAGTCCCGTTGCGCCCACGGAGCGCTTGGAACATGAATCTGTCGCTAGGTCTTTGCCGCCTTCTTCGGAAGAACCAGGCGGCGTGTCTCAGGAGAGCGGATCGGAGAGTGTGGAAGAAGGTAAGGAAGATGCACGTGAGGAGCTTGCTTTGACTGTGGCTCGTGTTTTTTTTTTTTTTTTAATTTACAGACAGACAGCTGTGCCAGGGTATTTTTATATTTTTATTCTATTTGTGGTGAAATAAACTCCTGTCCTTCCCCAGCCGAGGAGCGAATTGGGCTGCTGAAGGAGCAGGGTCGCCTGAACCTCAACAAGGTCTTCCACATGAGCGCCAGCCGAATGTTCGACCTGCTCTTCACCGAGTCCAAATTCATCCACCGCTTCATGAACGTGCGCAAGATAACCAGTGAGCGGTCCCCCTCGCCGCGCTCCCCGACCCCATGCTGTGTTCCCTCAGCCTGGCAAAATCGCTGCTGTGCCCAGATCCCAGTTTTGAGGCGTGGCAAAAAGATCCCGGCGGGGACATGAAGAGGACCCTGAACTACACCATCACCATCAGTAACCCTCTGATTGGCAAATTCTCCACGGCAACCGAGAACCAGGTGTGTTAGTCACTTTTCAGGCGGGATTCTGTGGCTACTTAGTTACACAAATAGCTTTTTTTTTTTTTTCTTCTTTGGGATGACTAACGATTCCGTTTGCTCGTCAGACGCTCTACAAAGAATCTCGAGAGGGTCAGTATTACCAGGTGGACTCGGAAGTGTACACGCACGACGTGCCCTACCACGACTACTTCTACACGCAGAATCGCTACTTCATTAAACGCCACACCAAGCACAAGTGTCGACTCAAGTAAGACTTTTTAGGAGGGAGCGTCGCAGCGAGTTGCCGTTAAGACATTTGAAATTTGTGCCGCTAGGGTATACACGTACGTCAAGTACAAGAAGCAGCCGTGGGGCCTGGTCAAGTCCTTCATCACCAAGAACTCCTGGAGCGGCATTGAGGATTATTTCAAACAGCTGGGTGAGGAAAACTTAGTTCATTCTTTCATTTTAGTTTAAAAAAAAGTGCCAATCAGTCAAGAGTAGACATTTTTGCGCCTCTTAACACGTGTTTATCCACTTCTGCACGGCTCTCCAGAGGCGGAGCTTCTGGAGGAGGAGGCCGAGATCAACCAGGGAGCGGCGGAGGCCGGTGGGGGGCGGCGGAGACGGCGGACGTTCAGCCGGACCATGCTGGAGCACATGAAGCCCAAAAATCTTTTCGGCCAATCACACGACGAGCACGGAGAAGGTAACATTGGTCGGACATCTTTGTGATGTCATCGGTACCAAATATCAATGGAGCGCTTCTTTAGCAAATCTGTTTTGTCGTTTAAACAATGCAGCTTTGCTTACCTGACTGGATTAGAGAAATGCCCTTAATTTAAGGAAATGCAGTATTTTTATCAGTTTGGAAAGACGCAAAAAAAATCACATGAGAATTGTTCAAGCCGCCTTATTGATGAGTGGAAAATATGCGGCGTGGATGTGTTCAATCAACAACATAAGCGATTTTGTGCAAAGGACCGCCGCCAGCGTTATGTCCGACACGCTCGGTAATTATCTTTCACTTTTTGTTCTTGTCGTTCAGGCCCGGATGAGATGAGCGCCCCGCGCAGATGGAACATCACGGCCATCGTGGCTGTCTTGAGTGTGATGTAAGACGACGTGATTGCAATTCTTCCTGTGTTGTTTCCTCATCTTTTAATTGCAGCTGCAAGTCAGGACATGTTACACGCGCACACACACACACACACACACAACACACTTAGCACAACAGTGCCGTCAAATGAGATCCAGCACAACTGAAAATTGAGTTTGTTCTTACAGCTCTTCTAGTGAGTCTTAATAGAAAAATGAAGCATTTTCATTTGGGAGTACGACTTTGGTAAACATGTCGACATTGAAAAAAGGTTGTCAAGTGTCGGAGCCCGGCATGAATAACAGGCTCTTGTTCCATTTCAGTCTTCTGATCCTGACGGTACTAAACGTGGGCTTATTCGTCAAGTTGTGGGCCATGGAGGACGTGGCCCACCGCATGTACCTGACCACAAAGCATCGGCTGAGGGAGAAGACTGAGGCCAGGTTTGTTTCGCCGTTCCTCCGCAACTGACTCCACCTCGTGCATGTTACGACGCCGCTCTGTCGTGAACAGTGTGGCGCCCGAGTACGCTTCCAGGCAGGGTCCACCGTTCAGGAGCAGAGAGGAGGTGCAGCTGCTCAGAACCGTGCTACAGGACTCTATTAACCTTCTAGAGCAGGTGGCTATACTTCATAACATATATTTATAGTTGCATGATTAAATGTAACTACTCCAGACCTTTCTTCACAGCTCCGTCGGACTCTGTTGCTGCTGCAGCAGAACTTTGCATCTGCCAATCAAACAGCGTGACGCGATGGTCAACCTCACCCTGTTTTTATTGCTCTTGACTGACCTCTTGAACTGTGCCTTTAGTGTGAGTCGCACACAAAAAACAAATGTTAATACTTTATCTTTTTGTTTTATCCAGAAAGTGAATCCTTTTTTTTTGTTTTAATGACGTTGTTGTTTACAAGTTTGCACATTTTTAATCTTATTTGCCTAAGGGCTTTGAGCCCAGGATGTGTTTTTAGAAATTTCTTGAAATAAATAGGATCAGTCAAGTCTTATTTTTAGATTTCCCCTTTTATGCCCCCCCCCCCCACACACACACTCACATTCACCCTGCTGTTTCGTTGAATGTATTTATATACACTTCTTGTTGTAAATGCATGTTTCCTGACCACTGTTGTGCATAAATGTTAAGTTTCATGTTTACATTGTTGCCGTCACTGTTCTATTTTGGCCACTTGGGTGAACTTATTCTCCCCCCCCCCCCATCAATAAACTGTGATTCTTCAAATCCAAATAAAGCTGCAGTGATTTTTTTTTTTTCCAAGACAAGGGAAAGGTACGGAAGAGGATTCTTTTTAAATAAATTATTTAAATGTATATTATTTCAGGAAAAACTCTAATTATACACAATTTTTTTCTTTACTACATTATCTTTAGGATTTTACAAATTTAATTTGGCCATTTTCACAGGGGAAACTTCCACGAGGAAAAAGAAAAGTAAAACGAAAACTTTTAATTTTAAGAAAATAATTTTCATTTTTCCTTTTCACGGGAAAGAGTGCCTAGGTGTGACGTCATTCGTACGGGACAGCCAAGATAATAATAAAAAAAACTGTAGTAAAACTCCGAGTCCTGGACTCTGAAGGAAAACTTTATTACGCCATATCAAATTTTACATTCATTAAAATTTTAGCAACGGCTCGATGACTTCCGCCGACACGTTCAACACACCGGAAATGACTGCGCGAGACGACCAAGTAAGAAAGGTCTCAGCGAACATGTTCTAGCTCCCTTTTGTGGTATGTTTGTCTTCCACTTTTTCTGGACTTCATTTGGAAAATATCAAACCTTAAATTGAATGGTGACTATTGACGTGGCAGAACCGTAAAGTGCTTCATTGTGTTTTGAGTCAGTGGCAGTCGTGAAAGTGCAGGAAGTTACGACAAGCTGTTCTTATTTGAGGAAACTCTTCTGTTTCATACATTTGGTATGATTGAAGTTGTTTTCCTCAAGCGTAAGGTCTTGTCATTGCACCTGCCAGGAAAAAGGTGACTTCAAATGGTGGTTGCTAAGGAACTCCACCGTAGTAGCAACCGAACCCGCGAGGAAGTGACACAATACCACGTGACCATGAAAGGACTCCTTTTGCGTGTTTCCCCCCCAATTTGAAACGTTTCCTCGGTTACCTCATTTTCTTTCATTATGAAATCAGCTTGTTTAATGCTGTGGATAGAGCTCATGCTGTCAATTAGCCCTCACTCAGTCCCAGTGGCGGTTCTAGACCAGTTTCACTGAGGGACCTGTCTGGGTCATAGTCCAATTCCACCTACTTGTAGTTGACCACAACACATTTATAGACTGGGTTGCTGACATGTTTTGTATTACTCTCCATTGCTTTTTGTCTCCACAGTCGTTCAAAATGGCAGCAAAGAACATCACGTTATATTCCTGCACCGCAAACAACAATGAGGCGCACAAATTCAGAAGATGAGAGCTGATGAAAATAAAATTGAGAGCACCATTGAAGGAGCGCCAAAGGACCCGGGAGACAGTTGTCCGAGAGAAGACATCATTGAAGATCCTGTGCGTGACAAGTGTGCGACACCGATAGACAATAGACAGGTATGTGCTTTAATCACAAAAGTTCTGTCAAATAGCTGAATACAACTCTCCTTCACTGTCAGCGCAGCCATCAGCCATGAAGAGAAGGCGGGACGAGGACGACAGGGAGCAGTTGTGCTGCTGCGAATACATCAACAGACACGGCCAGCGAAGCCACGTGGGAGCCTGCTGCTGCGACTGCGAGGATCTGGACGAAGCCTGCGACCGGTATGCCGGGCAATCTCTCTTCTTCTCTATTGGGAGATAACAATTTTGTTTCAGTTGAGTTCATTGAGAAATAGTCCAACACTTGAAGGTCATAGTCACCCAGATCGTGTACTGTAAACATATTCTGTCTGATAATTGTGACGTATTAGCTGAAATTATGATCTCAAGACCTTCAATATCTGGAGGGGCTATCGTGATTCATGATCCTCGAAAAAGTCATTATGGAACACTTAGAACTCAGGGACGAACAGGGGCGTTTTTATTACACGTTATTAGCTCCGGCCATAACGAGTAAAATTGTCGGACGTGACTGCTCGGCAACCATTTTAGTTTGTAAAACACGGGAAAACCTGTCCTCGGACAATTAGGGGATTATTTCATGGATTCTGGAATAAAAGTTGTGAAAGCTGTGGAAATCTCCATCTCAAGGAACTGCTGTTTTTCAGTTTTTTTAAGCGAGAGCCTCAAAGTCCAGAGGCAATGTCCCGGGTGGTCACTGAGATCAGCGATCGAGTCCGTGTCCCCTGGTACCGGGGCGGCGCCCGCAGAGTGGACCTGTCCGTCATCCCTCCTCTGGTTCTGCTTCCGACCCTGCTCCACCTCTCCGCGTTCCACTTCCTGGTCGGCCTGGCGGTTCTGATCACGCTGCCGGGCTTGCTGCTGTGGTACTACTACTTCACCCACCGCAAGAAGGCCCGGACTCTGTTTTTCCTTAGCCTGGTGATTTTCTCCTTGGGCTACATGTACTATTTATTCATCACCAAAGTGGTACCGCGAGGGGGCCTCGGTGCCGTTCATGTCGGCACGGTAACCGTTGGGGTCCTGCTCACTTTGCTGGGCCTCGCCATCACCAAGAGAGGCCCGGGCGTCGTGAAGCCAAAAGAGTCGAATCCTGTTCTCCGAGACCAGGTGGGAGAGTCGCAAGAGGCGGAGCCTAGTCGGAAGAACTGGTGCTCGGTGTGTCGGCTGGTGCGACCCCCCAGGGCGGGACATTGTCGGATATGCGGGCTCTGCGTGCTGCGTCATGACCACCACTGTGTCTGGTATGTTATCATACCTCTTTCTTCTGATGAATTCCATGGCGTTAATTGTCCTATTCATGCCAGCGTGCCACTTTTATTGCTAAATGTTCTGTTCAGGATCGACAGCTGCGTTGGCCGGGAGAACCACCGCAGCTTCCTGTTAACGCTCGTCCTCTTCCTGTTTACGTCCTCGTACGGGATCGGCCTTACGCTGCAGAGCGTGTGTCCGGAGCAAATCATCCTCACCGCTTTGTTCTACTGCCCGGGAGTCTACGAGGAATACAGGTAAAAGGGAAAAGTGGAAAGTCACTTTGTTCTCATTGGAAAAGTCAATTCATTGGCACAGTGTTTCAAGCAAATTACTTTGGTCATTCCACTGTCAATCACAAGACAGAGTATTATGAGCTGATAAATATCCCCATTGCTATTTCTCACTAGTGCCTCCCTTTGCTTCACGTGTGCCTGGTACTGCACTTTGGTGACTTGCGGCGTCTTTCACTTATTGCTGACTCAGCTGCTCAACATCAGCTACAACGTGACAGAGCGTGAGGCGCGCGCTGCCGTCAGGGAGCGCTCCGCCCGCCGGGCCCTGTGCGGGCTGGCCGTAGACACCGGCGTCCACTCGCGGGGCCTGTGCGCCAACTGGGCTGAGTTTTGGACCATGTCGGAGGAACGGACGAGTGTAAGAGCAGTGTTGCTACTCTATTTTTGTCCACTGGAGGGCAGCATTGTGCCGTATAAGCATGTTTTTCACTTGGCCGGCCGGCCGGACTCCTCGAGTACTACTCAATATCCTTGACATGTAAATGAAGGTTATTAAGATGAAAAAAAACAACTTTTGAATTCTTTACATGTCATTTTTTCCCTCCCTTGACTGTCTCTAATGTGACATTTTCTTTGCATCCACTGTCACCTTCCCCATTCCGTTCATCCATCAGCTGTCTCCTTGACTTTTACCTTTCAATGCTGAACGTTGTCATTTTGTGTCCCGTTTAGTGCCATCCAGGAAGCGAAGGGGACGAGTCACGCGTGAAAGTCAGTCATTTCAACACCCATCCCGCTTTCGGGGTATCATCACGCCCAGATGACGTCTGAGCTGCCGCTGGCACAAAAAGCTCCAAGTAGCCCGACCCAGTATTTTTCCACGGCGGACAGATACAAAAGGTTTTGAGTTCTCTTTGTGCTTCCTCATTCTTAAGCAAATGAAATGTTACAAGGGAATTTGTCACCCTTCATGAGTTGGCCTCTTTAGAAGAAATCTTGGATGGCAGGCAGTTCCTCAGTAAAGAGAGAGAGAAAAAAAAGTAAACCTCAGGCTTGCATCATGAAGAACTTCATAATTTGGTGGAAAAAAAAATCAATAACCAGGTGTTAGTGATTCAGTACAGTTGAGAGTTGTGGAAGAAGTGACGTGTGAAGTTATTGCTGCATAGCTCTTGCCTTATTTTGTAATTAAGAGCTGTCCGTGTGTTATATTCATGAAAAAATAACCACAATGTTGGGAAGAATGTCACTTTTGACCAAATAGAAAAAAAAATCATGTTTCTTTCTCACTGGCTGACGTGACTCTTCTACATCACCTGGACCAACTCATTTATTTCTCAATAAATGATTGACGACGTGCTGCTGAGAAGTCAGTGAGTTTGTTGTTTTTTTGGTCTTTTCACAGAGGATGTGACCAAAAACTAGGCAGCACCTCAGTCACTTTCCTACAAAGCCTCTCGCGCCGCTCTTCTCGCTCTCTTTCTTTCCGCTGCACACAGGGAAGGAGCCTCCAGGCCTGGAAGCATCGCCAGAGCGCCACTCTGAAGTCACACACGCACACACACACACACAAAAGAAAGGAGTTTAAGAAACAGACAGGTTCTGGTCCTTTGACGATACCTAAATGAGATTTCAGAGGACAGCTGGTAGGAATTGAGCGTCTGGCTTTTAGTGGGCCTCACCTGGGAATCAGGGAAACGGTTGCCCATATTCCATTTGACCCCATTAAAGTTACAGCGTGACAAATTTGTCTTGACCTGACATATTGGTTCAAATCTATTGGCTATAAATAACCCAACATCATTTCACCCAATTTGGACCCAGCACTTTTGCGAGTCCAACCGTAAAAGTTTGACATTTGTCATTGTTAGTGGGCAAACTTAACGTTTAGCAAATTATCAAAGAAATAATCCCCTGATTTATGACTGATAGTTTGCATTATGCAAATGCATTGAATCACAATACATTGTTCTGATGGCAGACTGCCAGCAGCAAAACATTACGCACGCAACCTAATTGACCGTGCAGAAGCTGGAATCAGCAGTGAATAGATGCCTTTTTATTGCAAACTCTCATTTATCATCATCATCATCATCCAGCGGCGGTGACACTTATTGCTTTTCTGACTAACTACAAACGTCGCAGGTGAAAGCGCGCCCGCCCGCCCGCCCGCCGTTCCAGACCTGTTGTCATGCCCCTCGGCCATCTGCTGATATTCCAGCGCCAGATTCTTCTCCTGGATCGCGTGGTCCAGCAGAGCTCGCAAGAACCTCCTCAGCGTGTGGGTGCGACAGAAGACATCCGCCTGCGCCTCCTGAAGTAGCCGGAGGTCTTCAAGCTGCCGTGGTAGGAAAATTGGATGAGATCAGTTTGATTGTCTCCCACACGTGTTGCCGTGACAAAGCTCACATTCATATAGTCTTTATCCTCTGTGAAGATGGACTAATTATACCGCCACGCTCCTCTGTCTTAACGGTGTATACTGCCCCCAGAAGTGTCTTTTAATTCTAAACACCGACTGACTTCAAGGAGCTACACTCAAAATGGCAGTGGGACGAATCCGGCCGGGCTCACCAGACTGTTGACAATGTGTAAGCGGCTTCATTTTATTGCCATTTCTCAACGTCTACTGCTTTCTAGTGTGGGGTTAAGTGATAAAAGCTGAACCTGTATTAAACCGGGAAGTCCAAGCAGAGCTTATTTTTCCACATTGGGAACAGAATACGGTGTGCAGGCAGCGTGGGGATTAGTCACTGCCAGAGGATGGCCCGTAGCAATCCTGATGGAGTGTTTGTGTGTGTGTGTGTGTGTGTGTGTGTATTTGTGCGTACGCACGCTTTTCCAGCGGCTTAAGCTCCTCCGGAGTAGAAGTCTTTGGTGCAGTCGCTCGGCGCGGGCTTCCTTCTCAGACAGAATCTCTCTTGCCGACCGGCGCCATCGGAGAAGGCATCGCCTCAGGATGAAGTCCGAGTAATGACTCTCGGCCAGCTGGCGGCACACAGACACAATAGAAGGGTATGAAATAATGCCATGTGATGCTACTAACTTTTGAGTCACTTGAATGTGATCCAGTTTGACTATTATAATTCAGTGATGCTTTTGCGTACCACTAGAGAGCACCCTTGTGCCACAGATGGATGATGCTAATTTGCCAAGATTAATTAGGATCATTTCTTCAGAGAGAGGAAGAAGATATTTTTTGTACAAGTAGCAAGATACTAAAAGCAACGAGTGATTAAGAAAAAGTCAATCATTTTTACAATTTTCAATTATTAAACGCATATCGTTGTTGATTATGAATAGATTGTAAAAAAGATATATTTTGCAAAGAAAATTATACACTGTATAAAATACAGCTTTCTGATTCTTTTGGAGGGAATACTGAGCATGAATATTAATGATGCACCGAGGCATTATTTGGTATCATAAAAATCCCCAGTAAATCATTCCAAGTTCAAACATTATAATTAGGCGGAGACAGACAACTTAAGTTTTTTTTTTTTTTTTTGCTGCTGCACGATAAGATTATCTTCTCCAAACATGCAGTCTGCTTTTTGAAGAACAACAAATTTATGACTTCCAGCTAATAGACATGCACATGAGCGCAGACATAACAGGCGCTGCATGTGAAATTTATGTCCGACGAGGCGAGGAATTTTTTTTTCTTTATTTATTCATTCAAATGGAATTTTGTATAATTGGAACTTGGAGGTCAGAACTCCTCTGAAGGACCGTGTAAAATAAGCGCATCAAAGTTAAAGTAGCAAGGGGTTAGTGGACTGCCAATCAAAAAATAAGTCAAGTAGGGAGTCAGTTACCTCTCGGTTGGCCTGCTTGAGCTCAATCAGGCGTTTCCACGGCGCCAGGCCTCGGCGACGGAGCAAATTTCTATTGTGGTGATGACGAGCCCGATCCAGGAGTTGCTGCTGTAGTTTCATTTGTTTCACTTTCTCCTCTTCTTTCTACACAGCAAGGCAAAGGGGGGCGCAGGGGGATGTTTTGGGCCGGGATAACGAGCAGTGCGATCGATAGTAGGCCCCTTAAGGGTGGGTGCCTGAAGGTGCCAAAATGAAATAAGTGAAGTTTCCTTCCGTGGTAGAAAACAAAGAACCGGGCCACCTGCGGTCAAAATAATTCTCATCCCTGCTACATAATTGAAGCGTCATCCCCTGACCTCAACCCTATCGAGAACGCCATCTTGCCTTGTAATTTGGGACACTATTTTGAGTCAGGGTGCCATTGCAACTGGTTCAGTCAAATGTAAATATTTTCAAAGATTGTTGAATCCAAGAAGCCGCTTTTCTCACCCTCCTGGCCAGCTGTCTCTCCCGCTGCTTCTGGGCTTTCTCCATCTCTTCCTCTCTCTGCTTCTGCTCCTCCGCAGCCTTCATCTCCGCCTTAACGAAACAAGTCGGCATGATAACGAGCAATTGCTGGTCGGGAGCCTCGGCTCATTCTCACTTGTTTTTCCTCTTCCTTCGCCCTCTTCAGTTCCTCCGTTTGCTTCTTCCGCGTGGCACGGACGCGGGCTCGCTCCTCCATAGCTGAGAATGAATATTTGTGAGAATCAAGATTATTATAGTTCATAGACAAAATTGATGAAAGGAAATCAAATAAAAATGCAGTTCTCTGAGGACATACCTGAGATGACGGGGCACGTCTGCGGCTTGGGCTTTTGCCGCGGGGATGCATCGGGGCCGTCGGGTTCCGCCGCTTCCGTCGGCGCTCTGCAACAGCGGCAGTTTTATTGTGGACGAGATGTTCTGAAAGGTCCGCCCGGTCGGGAATTGAACTTAAGCTGGCCTGGTGTGAGTGCGACTGAAATGGCAATTGGAATATTCGGGCTTGGCCAGTCCTCACACCTTTGAGCAAACCCACATCAATTATGTAATTTGATTCTTCCCAAGGCAAAGTGGCAGTCTGAATTTTTTTTAAACGGTCGCCCTGAGGTTTCCCACCTTGGCTGTGGCGTGTGTCTGGAGGCAGCAGTCTTCTGTGCCTCCAGCTCCCAAGTACACATGACCTTCTCCCGCTTGAGCTTGGCGATCTCCTCCTGTTGCTCTTTGAGCTGCCTCCTCTGCTCCATGATGATCTTCCTCTGGGCGGCGTGGCGGTTTCCAAAGTGGCCTTCTTGCAAGGTCTTTGGGCCCGTTAAGTCCTCCTCACGTTCGGCCTGGTCTGGGTTCTCATCTCCGCGCTGGGCCTCCGCGCCAGCTTCCTTGCGGCGGACTCGAGTTCCCGCGGGGGATTTACGATGGCGTGTCCGGACAGCTTTCTGCAAAATTCGTTTTACACTCTTTTCTGTTGAACTATCCAAGAGAGTTGAACTGTTCAATATTAGGTCGATGTTTAAAATGGTATATATTGCATCATTTTCCATCTAACGGCGATTGGTGATATCACAACTTAAAATTACAGTCAACCCCTTCATATTCACAGTTCGGCATCTGCGGACTTGCTTTTCCCCTCGATATTTTTTCATGTTTTGGAATTTCCCCATTTTTTTGTCTGGGATTATTAGTAAACATTCAATACATATGTGACCTGAGGTCTTTTGGAAAACGTGTATTGAATGCTTATTCTTTTTTTTTTTGCATTTGTAAAAAAAAAATAATGAAATGCTGGAGAAAAACAAAATAGAACAATTATTATAATGAATTAATTTATATGTTTTATTATGACTCATCCCTGGTCTTCAATTTTTGGCTTGCAAAAACCTTCCGTGTTCAATTAACAGGCCCCACACGCAGCACGTAGAGTATCGACTCCTCCATTACGTTCTGGACGCTCCAAAGCCCCTCCAGCCCACAATCCATACAGATAACCAGCGCAAACCTGATTACGAGTGCAACCTCCACACTGACCTCTGCGCCACGTACTAGCGTCAGCTCCCGCTCGCCGCTTCCTTATGTCCCCCGAGCTCTGTTCCACTATCCTTCCACCTTTGACTCGGCGTAGCGAGCCGTATTTCCATCTGCCCTCAATATACACCGTTCACCTTATAAGCTGCTTTCAGACTTGAGGAAAATTGTGTAGGTGACGCATTTGGGTCATCCGGTGCAAGGTTACAAGGTACCAGCTGCTAATAGGGTGGATGGACAAGAGTCAAAATTCCCATCACTGCTGTTTTGAGCGGTCCGTACCTTTTCAGGCGGGTCACTCGTCAGCGTTTCCGGGGGTTTGAACTGGCCCGACCTGGCTGCGTTGATCAGGGCGGCCATCTTGCGCCGGGTCTCTTCTTGTTGGGCCAGCAGCTCACGTCGGTCACGCTCCTGCCGGCACCACAGCCGCCATTCGTGCAGGTGTCGCCGTTGCAAACGCCTGCGGTCGCTTTCCTCGGCCACTCGCTGTTGTCTGGAGGAAGGCCATATGAAAAGGGACAATCAAAAATAAATCTTGATATCTCATACTATGTACACACATCCACACTTTCTCGACACTGATTGCTATGTTTGTATTTAAACAGTGCTCATTTTTTGCATGTGCCTGTTTTCAGTGCGGAGCTCCTCCTCGGTCTTGGACACCTCCCGCTGATTCCTTCCCGCCCACATGACGGCGCGCCACGCTCGCCAAGCCGCCAGCTGCCTCCTCCAGTCGCAGAGCGCCTTGGCTTTACCCATACGCAGCCGCTGCTCCATCACCGCCGAGTACCAACGTGAGAAATGCCTCTGGAGACACTGCCGTGCATGTTTAGCAACGGTAACGCTGCAGCAAGCTCCGTCCGCAAAGGTGGCCAACCTTCAGGTTATGCAAGTGAAGAAAAATTTCAACTTTCTTTTCTTGCCGCAATCGCATGGCTTCCTCTTCTTCTTCTTCTTGTTCTGGCGGCTGATGCTGCATTGCGGGAGATGAAGGAGCTGGCTGGAGGCCTTTGGCTGCCCGTTGACCTTCCAATTTCTCTCTGTGAAAGCAACCTCGCGTATGAGCTAGTGCTCATTTTGGGGAATTTTATTCCTCATTGATTTTACTGCCAAGACCTCAGTCTGAGGCGCTCTTCCAGGCCTTTCCTCTCCTCCCTCTGCCGGCGCATCCTGATTATCTCCTGTTGCACCTTCTCCTGCTGCCTCCTCCTGGCCTCCTGCCTCTTCCTCTCCTCCTGCTCCCGCTCTCGCCTCTTCTTGGCTTCCTCGTCGTTCATGGCCCTGTTCTCGCGCACCTTTTTCCACACGTGAAGTACAAGCGTTTGACTAAAAAAACAGGTCAACTATTCAACCACGATTCGTTTGGCAATTACCTGCTGGTGGCGCACCTCCATGGTGAAAACAGGGTCCGTGAAGGTCCTGTTGGGTCCGCCGCCGTCCACCGCCAGCTTCTCCATCATCCCTCCGTGCAGCACTTCCTGCTTCTTCAGGCCTTGCAGGAAGTTTTCGACAGCACGGCGCTCCTCTTCCCCAGCCAGGTGCTCGTACAGATCTGAATTGGATTCAATCATCTCAAGTCCAGCGGCAAAAGTGCCCTTTGCTTTATTTTTAGTCAGGGTGAATCGTTTTACTCGTTCCCTTTCTCATAGACTAGTCTCGGTTAATGTTTTACCATCAAAGTTGTCATAGTTGAAGGCAGGGGGCGGCGGCGTGGCCGGGCTCCCCTTCTCGCACGTCAGGCCTGGTAACTCCAGCTCGGGCTTCCACGTGTTGTCCAGCCAGTCTCCCAACAAAGCTTGTGCTGTGACACCACAACGCATCACTAGCTCATCTGTGGTCACTTCAAAAAAAAAAAAAAGAGCAAACCCTACCTTCAGCATAGGTCTCATCGTGATCCCTCAGCTGTTCCCAGCTCCGCAGGGCCACAGCCAGGCTTTTGCTTTCCGTCTGGGCTCTCCTCGGGAAGAAGACCTCAGACAAGGCAAACGCAGAGGCCTTCTCCACTTGCTGACAAAGTGAGAGATTAAAGTTGGGAAAGTGGCCAGCTGCAAGACATGCTGATGCATTTCGTCCAAAAGGAAGTGAAATATACTAGAGCACAATAGCCATCTCCCCAGGCGGGCTGGGCTCCTTGTTGAGACATAACAAACACATAATCAAGTTGCAAAGTAAAATGCTGCCCACCTTCCTCCAGTGATCGATGTCCTCTTTGTTTGCATGCGTCTGGAATAGAAGCGCAAACAAAGCTTTTGTAAGCAAACCATTGACGCTTCTCCTAAAAGGGATGACGCTTGTATCTGCAAACCTTTTCATCAACTCAATTGTATCTCAGTAAACTGGTAGGTTTTACAAACGTAGGTTTGGGGCCCCAAATGGCTTAGAAGTCCATTCGCATCAGGTCGCCAAGTTTCCGTTTGGAAAGCCGTAAACTCTGGGTCTAATTTAAGTCATGAGCTGAAAAAGCTTCAAATCACCTCGGTCCAATGTCAGCGGATTAATTCCACAGTAGGTTTAGCCTGTTGCCTTAAATCATCAGATTAGCTGGAAAAGTCACAAGTGTCACAATAACGCAATTTAATAATCCTTTGGGGTTTCTTTTCTAGACTGGAGAATATGTTGAGGATTTACGATAACAAATAGTGTTCACATATTTGATCAGTATGGAGGACATACCTTGGATGCTGATGGCTTTGCACCATTTTTGCCAACACTCTTTCTGCATCTGAAAAAGTGAGGCCCAGTGCCGGGTAATGCGGCCATCGAATACCTTATATATTTCTATAATGTCTTTGATGTATCATCGGTATTGTCGCGAAAAGTGGAGTTATAGCATTAAAAAAATCACAAAACAAAAGAAGTATCAAATACCTTCACACAGTATTCTGGGCAATGTAGTGTTTTGACATGTTTTGTTGGGATAGAAAGTCAGGTTTGGACTTCGTTTCCCACAATGCACTTGGGTGTTTAGGCGTCCTGCTAGTAACCATGGCAACTCCATAAGACTCACAGAATGTAAAATGACTAGAGTATAATAAAAGGAAATGACCCAAAAAAGTAGTTCCAAATGTCACAGCGTTATAGTGGATTGAATTTAGAAAGTAATGTAAATAATAATGTTTGGTATGTCACGCGAGTTGAGGAAGTCGCTTGGTGATGACATCACAACTAGTATCCTTGTAGTTTCCCGCCTGAGAGTTGCTGAAAGTCGGTGATAGAATTTCAAATAAGGACAGCAGAATTAAATTTTCTGCCAGTAACTATTGGTCTTGCCTTGGCTACATATTTTGGGAGGTACTAATAACGAAAAAAGAACGCAGACGGGCCCAGGCTACTCGCTAATTGACGTGCTTCCCGAAACCTCGCTTATTAGCTGCTAGCAAGATGAAGCTCGAGTTGTCTCGTGTTCTCCAGGGAGGAAGCCGCCTGGGTGTCCTGAAGGGGCTCGGCAGGACCGGGCAGCACTCCCTAGAGGTACCGGGCTGTCTGCTGTACACACGCTGCGGTACCGTTCCACACCTGACCCACGATACGCTGCACAGCCTCGACAAGCTCCCCTCGGTCACTCAGGTCTCGCTCGACCATTTGTAAGCAGTGCCCCTAAACACACACTGTAGTGTTGTATTAAAACAATCGTACTACGAATGATATCGTTGTCTATCTTCTCCAGAGCAGAGCACCAAGAGGTTTTGGAAGAGTTCAAAGAAGGATTTAAGAAGTTTTCAGGTACTTTTGGATTGGGAAAACAATCTTTTATTGCTTCACAAATTAATATGTGACTGTTAATTGCTACTAATTCACGTATGCATTTGTAATCATCTCACTGACATGTGATTTTTTTCTAAAAGATCTCTAAGATTACAGAATATGATAGACAGGTCCAAGGATTTTGTGTCAACTGTGATTTCTTATATGGCTCTGTGTGCATCAGTCATGTCAGAAAAATCACATCTGAAAATTTGCCGTGATGCTGTAAAGCGATAGCAAACGTCACCGGTGAAAGATGGACATTCTTCTGCCGCAGAGTTTAAGACGAAGGGAAGCTTCATTTTGATGTATAACTTGGGAATGCTATAGAACAGAGTGAGAGTGGTCCAGTTCAGGAAAATATGTTACGAGTAATAATTTACAGCATGCATTATTATAATTCAATCTGGGTTCTTTTGAAGCCAAATTGAAATCTAAACAATTTGATTGGCTGACTACTGTCTTGTAGGCGGAGTAACAATTGTCGTGATTCGTCCTTGAATTTCCAGGCTGACTCGCCTAATGTGAAACTTGTGTATTATTTATAGAAATGCCCTGCAATCGTGACCTCATCCAACATTGCTTTGTGAAAATACATGCGTTTGAGAGGCTTTTGCCTCCTCAGGCAACTGGACTGGAATTGGTACCTTGCCCTGTGTTATAAGAACAACGAGGGGATTATTATTCTGTTTCTGTGACAAATTCTGCAAGTATTTGCCCCACTGTTTGTATTCACGAGGATATTTTTCTCCCCCCTCAATCTCTTTTCCTCTGCAGGTCTTCATGACACAGTTTTGTTTTGCTCGCTGCATGACCCCGCGACATCTAGCCCGACCGGTTACACAACTAGCAAGGTCAGAAGGTCTCCTCCTTTTTCTTTTTTTCCCCTTTTTCATTCATCTCTGTGATTTCATTTTTGTGGTTCAGCTTGTGGTTGCTCTTTCTAGCACACAAAATACAGCACAACCTTGCTGCCACTCACGTATATGTCATTTTATTCTGTCTGGCGTGTAGACTGTGTCCGTGTGGGGAAGCGGCGGGCGCATAGAGCTAACGGCAGCCAAGTTCATGACCCTGCAGAAGCTGGTGCGGCCCGACTGCTATGTGAGCATGGCTGACGGTGAGACCTGGCAGGACAACACCTCCCGCAAGAGGGTCCGCAAGTCAGTGGAGCGGACCCTGGCTCATTTGGACGAGTGTCTGCTGGTGCACCAGGCGTCGCAGGTGCGGTGCCATTTTAATTTCCAAAGTTTTTCCCCAATATAGAAAGTGCCATTGTAAAAACTTTCAGGAAAAATCTGATTCAATACTTATTCTACGTACCATATAAGGATTGTTGTGTAAAACTGAGAAAACCCATGACACTGAACCACCGTAATGTATTTGTTGACACTTACACGCCATATTATCAAGATTATGTTCATAAGACATCCATCACTTTACGTTGTGTACACATGTAATGATCGTTATTATCACAGCATGATGATGATCTTATTACCGTTATTATCATGATTGCAGCTACTGCCTATATTGCTTTGACGACACGTGTTGGAGACGGGCGGATTCACTTGTGCTTTCCCATTATCCTCATTACCGTGATGGGCTGTGATTATCTGTTGACTTCGAATAGGGTGAAATGGAAAACGGAGTGAAAGCACACTTGTCATAATCATCATGGGCTGCTGCTGCTGATGTTTGTTTGATTTTCGCTTCAGTTTTGTTCCGCCGCATTGCAGTTGATTTTTTTTTTTTTTTTGTGGTGCTAGGGCTTGATTTTCAAGTTGCATCTACTCCATCGTAAACAGTAACTAACTATGAAAAAGTTATTTTGAGAATAAAATTGAAATGATGTGAGAAAATATTTGACCACAATAGTCATGATAATTAAAATGTTATTTTAATACATTTTATTACAGGAATAATTGCAATATTGACTTACAGGAAAAATGTTAGTTTGCAAGAAAAAAGTTCTTATACTACAGGATGTTAAAAATCTCTTTAATGATGACATTTTGCAGTCTGGTCATTTCTTATCAATATTTGAATGAGTCCAGCGTCTGTCATAATAGTAGCGCCCATTTATTGTTTACAAGATCTGATTTGTACGCCCTTTTGGATGGGTCGCCAGGAGCTGGAGGGAGCGGCGCTGTTCGGGTCGGTGGAAGGAGGAGATGTCATGGAGGAAAGGGCGCGCTCGGCCAGGGAGACGGCCAAGCGGCCTGTAGCGGGTTTCTGCCTGGACGGCCTCCAGTCGGGCCGTCTGGACGGCGCCCTGAGGAGCCAGCTCATTGGCGCTGTGGTCAAGGAACTACCTGAGCACAAACCCAGGTGAGTGGGTACACCCAAGGACTCATAAATAAAGAAGTCTCCACGTAGGGTCACCTTTTATTTATTTTTTTCATTTCTTCCTCGAATGCTAAATTGACCTCGATCTTGACGCCCCCAGCCCGTTATCTGCCAGGCCAGACAGCCAGAGAGTGCACAGAATACGCTAATGCTGACAGAATAAAGAAAAGTGCTGCTTGTGTGTTTGTATGCAGCAAACCCAACTCTTTTTGGTTGGGATAACGCTTGAAAAAAAAATGTGATTCTCCACATCCTTACTTTTTATTCATGGCGGTTCTTGGCTGCTCTTGCAGGCTTGTGCAGGGTGTGGGTCGACCCGACGAGGTGATGGAGTGTGTGGAGGCTGGCGTGGACCTCTTTGAGGGCTTCTTCCCCTTCCTGGTCACCGAGCGAGGCTGCGCTCTCTCCTTCCGCTTTGACACGGCCAACGACCCGGAGAGTGCCGACGGGGCGCCTCCCTCAGGTGGGATGACCTTGTCTTTTATACCATGTACTGTACCGGGGATCGATATTGTACTAGCTTAATGCTAACACATCGTATAGCCAAGCGAACAATTGGCGTCAAGAGTCGTGGTCTTAAAAGCCTTTATGCAAGTGATAATTGAACCTAGACAGCTTTATCCTTTGCGAAAAATGACCAATATTCTGCAGTTTATTTAGTGTCTTATTTTGGACTTTTCACAAGTGCGCAAAAAATTCAGTTTTAATCTCGTCCACTCCGGCATCAAGCGCTTAAAGCCAGACAGATTACCATGCAAGCACGTCTACTATGATGCAGAGTCTACATTTTAGTGGCAAAATTACCCTTTTGTTTACCTCGGGCGCTGTGACCTGTTTAACTAAAATATTCCCTCCGCACACATACAAACACACACACACATACACTGGATCTCAAATGGAGGACAAAAGGTTAAAAACAAATTGGTGACATTTGTAAGACTGCAATTCTGTTAAACATTCTTTGATTTATTTTTCCCCATCACAAAGCGTGGTGAAGCAAGCAAGCCGCAAAAGAGTTCATTAAGTCTGCCTCATGACTCGCTCACATTTGACTTAGATCATGTTTTAGATAATGCTGTCAAAGATTAATGCAAAAGTTCCACAGCCAAAGCTCCACTTATTTGAAAATCATTGGAGGCAAAGGAAATCCCACGCTAGAATTGAATCATCGACGGCTGTCCTCCCAAGTGAGAAGCCGAACAAGAGTTATGACAAGGAGCCGGCCGGGCCTTGCCGTGAAAAAGTTTCCTTAAACACACCCGGCCGGCGTGAGAGTCGTGTCAAGACGGCGCTAATCGATTCCACGCTGGCAAGCGTAATGGAGGTGAGAGCAGGTCGGCTGGTGTTAAACAGCAATTCCCAGTCCCCCTTGGACCAATTACAAGCACCCGCAAGAGGCCTCGGGGTGCGGCTCCTCTGTCACAGTATGCTAACGCTTCATATAACTTGTCTTTTGTTCATCGGGGCTCGCTCCCGGTCGATGCCCTTTCGGCGACTTCAACGCTGTGCGATAATGTGATTCACAGTTTGAACAGTCAACACACACTGTTTTAAATGTCAGGCTTTTGTGGCATTCCAAAAGTTAATCCACCATTAAAGTCATCTCATTCCTTTAAAAAAAAAAAGCCATCTTTTTAGAGACGTTATTTAAAAATAAACAACTGGCTATTCATTTTTAGCTTTTTTTTTTCCTAATTATGAATGTAGGCAATTATAGAAATTGTTCACAAAATGATCACTCAAATGAAGGAACATTTTCTTCCGCCCATCGCTTGTTGATAAACGACGCTTTTTCTCATTTTGCCCTGCTTGACTCCTTGAACCTGGCTCGCGTCGCACTAAAGGATAAATTCAAGTTCAAGGTATAATCGCCACGTCCTGCATGGACGAGGAAAAAAACAAAAAACAAATCAAAGAAGCATGAGTCAGCATGTCTGTCTTGGTCAAAGTAAATAATGCTTCTACTTAAAATGGATTTGGATTACGTGGTTACATCAATAGGTGCTTTAAGTTGTTAACCTCCACTTTGAAATTGCACGGAGCAGAGAAGAAGGTACATAAAGCCTTCTTGGACTGGATTTATACTGATCCCACTTTTGCTATTCTACCATCTCGTGAAAGATTATAGATGAACATTTTGTTGGTAAAAGGGGCTTGTACAAAGCATTAGCGTCAGGGGTGCTAATTTTCGCCATACACGTGATTTGATCGAAAGAAATAGTTTCTTAATGAGGGATTTATTTTCTCTCCACTGAATGAATGCAGCTGAATCAAAGGTTGGATTTTCCTCCATTTTAAGTTTGGTCCTACCAAGCTAAAGAACACATCTTCATCTGGACTGCCAATAATTATGGAAGTCTATATGTAGTCATTTACATCTGACTTAAAATGTTCCATCTTACTTCCCTCTCAAGCATTAAGTGCAAAGTCAAATCATCTCCTCCATTAAATGAAATGAACTCACCCAGCTGCTTACCAAGTGAGTAACTGTGCTATATTACTAGGGGGCCAGCCCATGTCGTGTTATGGGGGTCAAATGATGTTATCTTTTGTCTGACGGAGAGGGGTGGTGGTTCACTAGATGTGCTTAGAAATGAGATGATGATGAGGATTAATGAGGTGTGCGCGCGTACGTGTGTGTAGAAAACACAGCGGAACAGAATGGAGATCATCATCCGGATGACCCGAGCTGCATGACGCCCTTTGAGATGGATCTCAAAGATAAAAGGTAAGCCCAAGCAGAAGTACTTATTACTTTCGCAAAACAAAACAGAAAATCACTCAGCGCACCCCACACCACAAGATAATCATTCAGGATGATCTCTTAGAGACCGAGCGAGCACCAACAATCTCTCCGTTGATGGGAAAACGGGGCCGAATGCTCGCATTGACTTTGCCGAATTGGCGAGCGTGCCATTTCACGTCCCAACCACGTCGTTGTCCAAGTGATTTGATCGTCTCCGTGGACTGTCCAGGTACCGAGATGACTTCCGGCCCCTGGTGGAAGGGTGTGGCTGCTACTGCTGCCGTAACCACAAGAGGGCGTATGTGCACCACCTGCTGGCCACCAACGAGCTCTTGGCGGGGGTGCTGCTCACGCTCCACAACACGGCGCATTATCTGACCTTCTTTGCGGCCCTCCGAGAAGCCCTGGCCGCTGACAAAGTGGACCTCTTGAAAAGGCGGGTCCTCTCGGAGACAAACGTCTAAGACGGGATGGAATCAGATAGAAGAGATGGATTGAGCCTGGAGGAGAAACTTGCTTCCACAATCAGCCCGGCTTTTTTGTCGCCGATCAGCAGATTGGCTCTGCTGTACGGAGGCAATCAAAAGTTTGATCTTCTTTGCCTTTGCTGGGGTCTCTGGCAAAAACAACAACTTTGTCCACACAACCAAAGAAACCCCAATGACCCTTTTTTTTTTTCCGCGAAACGATCCCATTGGTCGGGCCCGAGTCAAAATAACAGTTTGCACGGTAGCGTTCACGCTCAAGTAGCAATAGAAAGTACAAAATGTTTTTTTCCCTGACCTTTTAAATTGCAAGAATCTTTTTTTCCTTGAACAGTGGCCTGACGTTACATATATTGGTGCTAACATTAGCCAACCCGGTTTCTGTCTTTGATGCAGAGCCGAGTCAGAAGCGTGCAGTGGAAAAGCAGCTCAGCATGCTTTTCTCCCCAGACAGATTTCTCTTTGCATAATGCTTGAATCATCATGAAAAAAAGTCATACAAAAGAGGTGAGTCCACTTGAAGGTTGAAAATGTGACTTCTTTTTCTGATAAATGTCCAAAATCATTTTTAGATGTTTTTCTGGCAAAAGCTGGAGACAGAATTCATAAGTACAAGTTTTTCTTTAATAATCCTGCAATAAATTCAAAAATAACTTTATTTTTAAAGTAATTTGTAATTCTACAAGCAAAAATCTGCTTTTCTCAATTTGAAAAATTGAAGTCATTTAAATGTTTGTTTTTCCTCAAAAGAATCAGCTTGTCAAATTTGCACTGAAGCACTCCCATTATGCCTGAGGCCCCATCAATTTATTGAATAAACATGTTTTTGATAAAAAAAAAAAAATATATATATATATATATATATATATATATATATATATATATATATATATATATATATATATATATATATATATATATATATATATTTATCGCGTGCGTCAGCTTTGACTGGGAAATCTTTGACCTTTTTTTATCATTTCAACAAAGCGTGAATGTCGATTTTGGGTTTCACCTCGGGCTTGGAGTCGGTCGGTGTTGTTCTAGTTATCACACCAAGAAAAGCGTTTATTAAATTTCCACTCAATGGGTGCGGTTGACATTACAAAACAGGATTGTTTGTTCACGCTTGCGTTGTTCATCCGTGCGAAAATTCCCATGCTAGCAAGCTGGTAGTGGCTGTTACTCTGACATTTTCCCTAATCCCTGCATCAATAAACGTGAAGTGGTATTCTCTTTGATGACCTCCACTAAGCGCTAGTCCATTTCCGCGGAACAGTAGTGAAAATGTGGGACAAGACTAAATGTTAGTCGGACATTTTCCTCTCTCTGTGGTTGAAAACATTTTTTGCCTTCGGCTATTCATTATTTCTCAAATCTGCAGAAGTGCCTAACTCAGAATAAAAGCATATCTCAGATTTTTTTTTTTCTTCTTCTAGGTAGTCTGATTCCAAGTCCATTTGACGTGTTTTACGCACAAAAGCCGCAATTATTTTTGCCTATTTCATGATGTACTCGCCTCAACACATAGACCGTATACAATCGTCTAGACTTTCAATGCGTTTTTTTTCTTTTTTAATATCTGCCTTGACACATATCCAAGTTGTGCGTCACAGCCGGCAGTTGGCTACTTTGTTGTGGTCATCCAGTATGCGTGCTGAATGCCATTGTACTTTTCTCCCGTTATAAAATCAACAAAATGTCACCTCGTGCTCTTGATTTATTGCTTCTCCCCTCTGTCCGCCTTCTTTCTTTCTTTCTTTCTTTCTTTCTTTCTTTCTTTCTTTCTTTCTTTCTTTCTTTCTTCCTTACGCTATAGTGTGTCCAGTAAACGGTTCAAGCTGACTAAATGGCGTTTTGAGATAGTCGCAGCATGTGGGCTGTGAGCCAACTGTCGAGTTATTATTTCATCTTTTTTTTTTCTTTTTAATCCCCGACAAGGTCATGTGAAGGGTTGAGCTGACAGCTGAGACGCTGGCGCTGTAGAGAAAAGAATAAAGATCAGATTAAGATGTTGCTGGATTTAAATGTGGCGGCAGGCGTGGAGAAATGGCCACCTGCGGAGGTTTACATTTTTCCAAATTTTCATTTCAATGTCAGGAGAAGGCTGTCAAATCAATCCTCCAAGATTTGCTGCTTAAAAACAAGAGCTGAGAGGTCCTCCTTTTCATCGAGTGGCCGCTATTGATATTCACAAGAATGGAGGCCTAATTGTACACAGGCGGCAATTATCCAGTCTTGGACACAAAGATCCTAAGCTAGCGCGCTCCTTGACCTTTCTAGCCAGTGGTCTATGCTAATAATATAGAGTTGTGATTGGGAATGTCATTGAGATCTGGAAAGTAAGATCTTTGAAATGTCCTTATCTAGCAGGTAAAGTGTCGTTTGGACTCGGGTGATGGCCCTCGCCATCGGTCCGAGTCAGCTGACGCGGCTGTGACGTTAATGAGCTCAACCGCTATGGAAAATGGATGAATGGATGTTTTATCTGTTTTTGTGCAGCAGACGACAACGGCAAGCACTGATGAAAGATGTTGCAATTGAAGTCATGCGCTGCGCCCAAAAGCCAAAAGTTTCCCTGGTTATGCGTGGCGGCGTCTTATCCACAACGAGCTAGCCCGGCTGGGGGGATTTTGGTCAAAATGTGAAGATAATTGCAGACGCACAAGATTGCACAAAATAGCTTGTTTCATTTTCTATTTTTGCCTCGCAGGCCGGCCGGCCGGCCGGCGTTAGAGGTTGGAGTTGAGGGAAAGGTCAGCCGTGTTGTCTCTCGTAGGTTACTAGACAGATGAAAAGGCCGTGAGCATTTGGCCTTTTTGTCCGAGCGTCTTCAGTCTGAAATGAGAGCGGGCGAAATTGGGGGCCACCAGAAGTATCATCAACATCAATAGAACGTGATTGCAGGCATGAGAAAGCCTTCACGACTGACTGAGGGAGTGAGGGAGTGAGGGAGTGAGTGAGTGAGTGAGGTAGGACTGTACTCTGGGAAAAGCTTGCTGCTATCTGCCGCTGATGACTCAACTATACATCAGTGAAATAAAGCCGGGCAAAAATAGCTGCAGAAAACATCAAACCGACTGGCTCGAGTCGAACGCTTTTTCTTTACGGTTGTCAGCGCGACTGTCGAGCCTCGTTATGTGAATCACAGCAGCTCCAAGTGGTCCGTGTATCTGAGAGCGGCAAAGCATTCAAAAGGTGCTAGACAGACCGTCTTGATTTCATACAGTGTCCTTCCTGAAGGTATCGGAGAACCTCTGATGGGATGTCGTACTGGTGATATTGGGCAATATCGTAGATAGCATATTATATAATGCATCTAATATTTAATATTCAGATATCGTATAATATACACATATATAATAAACCAATCTTATATTGGTTGTGATGCTTTCATAGATATTGTACAAAATGTCGTGATTTTCACAAGACAACTAATAAGACAGACATCACATATAGTATATTGGATTGTAATCCTCGGCCGATTTGCTCCCATGTCTCCTGAAGCCAGAAAGTAATCCAGTTCCGCTGTCCGTGTATGTCATCCATAGGGGAATGTTTATTACAAATGATGGAGTCAGCACAGTTTCGCTTTTTTGGCCTTTTTTGATGAATAGGCTGCCGAGAAGCGGCACGTGAGGAACATAGGAAGACGGCCTTTGCGTGCAAACTGACGTGTTTGCGTCTGTTTTCAAACGCACGCGGCTTTATGTTCATTTCCAATGCATGGCGTGGGCCACGAGTATACCCACAGCCAATAAGCGACGCCACGGCGACATATTGACACAAATCGTGTGCGTGCAATATTCTCTTTGTTCATTTTTTTTCGGGTTAATTAAAGGTTTTCTGTCGTACCGAGCCATATGTGATTGCGCCCATCGAAATAGTTGATTATATGAAAAACTAGATGGGATGACATTTGAAGCATAACCTCATTGTCAGTATAAAAAATGGGTACTGAGGTTCTATCCTGACAGTTTTACCAACTTTATTTTTATTCGCAGATGATTCATTGATTGATTCATTTATTTGCTAATCATAGCGCTAATATACTCTAAGCGTACTTATTATATTGTCCTATAAATATTATTGCTCCAGGGAGCAAGTGTCATTTTTGACGGGCAATTAGTTGCTCCGCCAATCCATCGGGAAGGAGGTCGAACTGTCACAAGCTCGTCTTGGAGAGTGAAAGACTTCTGCCATGGCTAAGTTATGCTAATTGCTAACTTGGGAAGCGAGCTATTTTTTTACTCTGTTGTGACTGCTGACAGGATGTTTCATGTGTGTGACTTGCACTTGAGCCATGGCGCTGATGATGAAGATGCAGCCAGCTGGGGCCGGCGGAGGTCATACCCCGCGGGAGCCAAAATAACAGCTGGCCGACACAGGGCACCAAAATAATTTGAACAAGCCTTCACCGACCAAATCGAAAAATCTCAAAGTAAAAGAGCGAACGACTTGCTCGGCGCAAATCTCGTTTAGATGAACCCGACGCTAGTTTTTAGATTGGCAACAGGTAGGATTCACGGGTTAATTGTTCCTTCTTCCGTTATCGTGAAGAGCATTTCATTATTGAACGGTTATGTTCTGCTCGATTAAGATGGGAGCCACAGATCATTTGTGCACTAATGTAGCCGCTAACGCCATCAATAAAATGCAACGTGCTTGATTCACCCGATAAGATTTCTCAGCCAGATATGACATTTTCTGTCAAATGAAAAGAAAGTTTCATTTGGTAAAATCCAGCAGATAAACAAACGCTACGACCCGAGTGGGGACAATGTCTCCAAAGTGTCTCAGATTGCTCGTCACTGAGGGATCATGTGAGGAAAAAGAAAGTCATGGACTCGTGACATCCCGCTGCGATTCAATTATCGGGTTCGCGCTGGACTGACGAGAGAAGAGAAGTGAAGTGAAGTGAAGAGAGGGATTAACGGGATGAAGGAGAAGGTTTGAAAGTTTGATGAAAGGAAAGTTGGAGGCTAGGAGTGTTTTATCTCATAATAATTAACACGAAACGTACGCTGCGTGAAGCCGCTAGGAGACGGTTAGCTTATTTTAGTGCAAACAAGACAAATGACAAAATACACATTTGGGTTTAGGGAGGAAGGAAGGAAGGAAGAAAGTTTTGGGCTGGCGTAGATATCATATCAATGTTTGAAAAAGCTGGTGCGGCTTCCAAAGTGTGAATGCAAATAACGCTTCTCCTTTTGTCACTTTTTCTTGTCTCTTGGGTGCTGCCATCACGGGCGGGCCAGCTGCCAACGTGGTCTGGCTGTAATTGCCGTGGAGATTGACAGGCTGGCTGGGGGGAGAGAGAAGGAAGGAAGGAAGGAAGGAGCGGGGCCGAGCCAAGCGCTGCGCTTTGCATAGGTAGTACGAGGAAAGATGTCATTGAATGCCAAGGGGCCTGGAGTTAAGCCTTATTTGCTACTAAGTGCCTTTTCCAATATTCGCTCCGCTCATCTGTTTAATTTCATTGGCATAATTTGCGGCGGCTCTCATGGGGGCAACAGTGCAGTCGCGGCGTCGTCTGTACGCACGCACGCACGCACGTCTTCTGCGCTTCTTCTACCTTGACCGACAAAAGTACTGTATGCGGTAGAGTTCAAAGGTCTGCACACCCCTGTGCAGAAATCATTTCCAAACTTTTTCCACTATTCATGTGAACTATAGCTTGTAAAAATAGAGATTTTTTCTGAGGGTTAGAGGAAATAAAGAGCGATGATAGTGTGGTTGCAAAAGTGTGCATATATAGTAACTGAGGATGTGGCTGACTTAAATATAATAACATCCAATGTCTTTTCGATACAGGTAATAAATGGCATTTCTAGTGGAAAAAGTTTTCAAATGATTGATCACCAAAAAGCTGACATTTTAACAAGGCTGTGTTGACTTTTGTTTTTTAATATAAAAAAACGATACCGGCAAGATTTAACTCCGATGTCCGGGCCTTGCTTCCCGTTTTTTCATTATCTCGTGACCCCGAAGATAAGAGCCGCATTGTAATGCAAATTCTCAGGGCAGAGGGAGCGTTTGCCCTTTAATCTGGCGCGCCAAACAACATCTGAAAGAACACGTCGAGCCGAGCGGGGCGCTCTCCAGAGTACGTTCATTTTTGTGCCCACGTTTTGCATTCATTGTGTGCATCCCCATCTTTTCTTCATTTTTTCCTTGGACTAATTTCCCATACGACCCCCTCAGCTCATATATAAATTCTAACCCTGGAATATAATTATTCCTGCTAATAGACAGCACATCCATCCCGAGTAGCCGTTAATGAATGGAAGTCACAGAGCTGCCTGCAGCTCCGAGAAATTTGTATCCTCGCCGAGTGTTGTTGAGGGAAGCGGAAGTGATCAATCAACCCGATATTTGGCTTTACAATCCTTCGTGGCAATAAAGTTCATCTTCTCTATTGTATTGATTTGATTACAGTTTCATATATTTAATCCACGGAAGATTTTAAAAATGTCGAAACTTTTCTGCATTTAGGTAAGACGTCGATGGGCATTCTTGTCATCCGTCTGACTTGCTCATCTACTGAAAGCAAATACGCACATCGTACAGATTTCGGGAGTGTATCTAATTAGCGGCACAGCGTTTGCGTTGAATGCGCCACGTGAACAAGCGCACTTTTGAGCGGCGTCCACGTTGAACGGTTTTGAAATGGCCCCCGAGGGCAAAGCGCCGCGCGCATTCATTACATTCAAACGCTGTTAGCGTGCCACCGGGGGAAGCGTAGGACAGACACGAGATTTGATTGGTTTAGGTCGAAAGCCGTTTTACATTCCGTTTGCAGAACGACATGAAGATGAGTGTTAAACAATTGTCTTGCCTCCAGCGAGCTATTTTTACTTTTTTTACTAGCAACAGGGTGTCATGGCTGACATTTAGTAGGAACTATTTTTTTTCTTCAAACTTTATTTTCAGCAGCACGATGCTGTTTCCCAGAAGAATCCAAATTGCCGAGTATGCCTTCCGAGTGCAGCGTGACAGCCGTCAAATGGGACACGAGGCTGCCTCGCTTGTCGGCTCTTATAAGCACACCTTATTTCACCTGCTCCTTACAATACGCGGCGTCACTTTTTTTTTAACCTTCTTTTAGAGCCGCCGTGAAGCCTCTGGCAGCAAATGTACGTGCCTAGCTAAATTTATGAAGAATTTCCATGCAAACATTGAACAAACGTTCATTATCATTTATTACGAGCATTTGCGGATTGAAAGTTTACAAGCCTGTGACAGAAAAAATGAATTTTTACTTTCTTCAGCCTTATCCTCAGGGCAATCTATCCATTCATATTCATGAATTCTGTTACATTTGCCAAAACATTGGCTTGATTGCGCCTGACGGGAATGTTTTGAAAATTCATCCCCCAAAGCTTGCTTGTATAACGTAGAAACATGAAATTTGGTGGGCGTGTCAATCATGACAACTAAAAATTGTCTTGGTAATGCCGCCTGAAATATTTTGTAAATGAAATCCCAAACACTTGGCAAGATGAAATTTGGTGGGCGTGTCAGTTTTGATTATTGCATGGTTGGCTAAATTTGATGACTCGCCATGAGCACAAAATAATTTGAGTCCACAAGATCTTGTGAATGAACAAAGTGGCTGTTGAGGTGCATGAACACAGCTTGCTTTTCATCCATATTCCAATTCAATTAAAGGCGTGGGGTCGTGCTCATCACCATGGCGCTCACTTCATACTGTACACTCTATTAAATATGCACTTTTCTTATCAAATATTGATTCCACTCGCTTGCCAAGAGGAGAGTACCGATCCCATTTGTTTTTTCTGTTTTGATTCTATTTCCCTCCCGTTGCTTCTTCTCACGTCATTATTAGCGTGTGAGTAACTTCACAGCATGCGTGTGGAATGATGTCTTTATTTACAACACTTAAATGGAACCTGATGTTGATTTTTTTATAATAAGATGGTGGCCTAAGTCCAAAGACCGTCCTCCACATTTGATATTCCAGTGTTTTTTGCTGGTTTGCATGCACTGTAGGATGGGACAATGTGTGCGTGACACGAGTCAGTCCACACACTGCTGGCGTCCACAAAAACTCGGCCCGACCCATGCCGCAGCCCTTTTTCCGGAAAGAAAATGCAAAAACAATCCCACCTTATCCGCACCGCACCGAGGAAGAAAATGTGAGTTTTTCAGTATTTTTTTTCTTTTTCTCTCTCTTCTCAGCAGCTGAGGATCTTAATGAAGGCCCTGCGGAACTCCACGTTAAAGGTGGTGTATATGATGGGATTGAGAGCGCTGTTGACGTAGCCCAGCCAAGTGAAGGCGCTGTAGAGGCCCGGCGGGACCCAGCACGTTCTGCAGTGCGTGTTCAGGATGTGCGTGACAAAGAAAGGCAGCCAGCAAATGAGGAACACCCCTGACAAGGTAAAAATGATATTTTTAGTGCAAAACTCAAGATAGGGAGTTGAGAAATTAAGATATATATATATATTTTTTTTTTTTTCTTCAAATTAAAACCCGTAACAAATGACATCTCTCCTCACCGAGCACGATGGCCAACATCTGAGTGGCCTTCTTCTCACGGGCGTGCATGCTCCTGAATCGGGAGTTGTAGTTGTTGAGTGGCCGCAGCGTGTTGTGCGTGCGTCCGTTGGAAACTTTCTTGGCCAGCGACGCCTGCCGGCTGTTCTCCGCCACCCTCGCCAAACTGCTCCCGGACACCGGCGCCGCCTCATTGCGCTCCACGTCCAACTCAGTGCGACCGCAGGAGGCGTGGCTTATGCTGCAGTAATTCTCCAAGTCCACCGGGGGCAGCGCCGAGTTCTCCACCGGTCGCGTTTTGGGGCGCTTTCGCCACAGACATCCCGACAGCAGGTCGGACTTGGACGGGCCCGGGGCCTCCACGCACTGCTGGCGTTGAGACAACATTGGCCAATTTGAAGGCAGAATATTGCAAGATAAATTCCTCATTCGAAGCAAATGAAGTCATGTTTTTAACATACAAAATTTCCCAAAATTGTCAAGTTGGGAATTTCAAGAAAAAAGTCAATTCTTTTCTGAATATTACAATTAAAAGCAAAATCATTTTAAGAAAATAGTAAGGATTTTGCTTAGAATAAAAGTCGAAATATAAGCAGAATATGTATTTTTCAAAATAATCAAGTCCTGTTTTTGTCCACTTAAAGTTTTCTATTACTCGTATAAAGAGACTTATTTGTTGTAATATTATGGACTAAATAAGAGAGAGAATATAGTCTGAATATTATCAGACAAAAACTCATAAGAAAAGTAAAGTATAAGAATTTTATGGGCAAAAAATGGTACTATGAAGAAAATCGCAGTGTTGTATGACACTCACCACTTTGATCCTTATAGGTGAAAGGTCATGGTTGGTCTTGGGCGGGTCGTCCTGCAGACAAGTCTCCTGGCGGATGAGAGAGGCAAGTCAATGATTCAATCATCCCCTTTTTGTACACTATTGACTCGGGTTGCAGCTATCGAATACAGTTTTGCAATTGATTATCCTCCATCAATTGGCCAGTATTTATTACACTCTTCACTGGAATGATAAATGTAACTGGGACACACATTTAAATATGAATTAACTGGACCATTCATCATCATAATAATAATGTTTTTATATAAGCTGTGTTAAACATTATGCAGTGAGGTTGCCTTTTTTTTTTTTTTCTTTCCCCAACTTTAAGTCATGCAATTTCCTTCAAATTATGTGTCCCCCTACTGAGGCCAAATAACAGTTTTCCCATTATAATGGTATCAAATTGCAGGACTGCTTGTCCATCAGCGTGATTACGCGTTTAGTTTTGTGTCGCTGAAGGTCACAGTGGGCGTGCGTGCGTGTGTGTGTGTGCGTGTGTGTGAGTCTATTGGATGTGAAAGGAAGGTTCCAATATGAAGGTGCATTTGATGCATAATGCAATTGTTATTCATGCGGCACGACGCTCAATACAACAAATCTAACAACTACATCGCTGTGTCAAGCTTAGTACAAATTGTTTTTCATTATTTAGTCAATTTAAAGTCTTTAGTTTCCATTCAGTTGAAATGTAGCAAATCAGTTGCAGGCTGCTAAAATGTGCTAATGTAAATGAGTGTGTCTGCCTCACAATCAAGTCCAGGGCGTGCCCCAACTCTTGCCACAAAATCGCATGGGATAGGCGTCAGCTCACCCGAGACTTTAATACGGACCGGCACAATAATGTAAAATGACTTAATGGGGGGGGGGAGCCCTGACCACAGAGGGTGGCGTTGAGCCGGGCTGCACTTTGCCGCTGGCCTGGCTGAAAGTGATCCTCTTCCTCCTCATGCGAAGGAAGACGTAGATGCGAATGTAGACCAGCAGCGTGACCACGAAGGGCAGGTAGAAGGACACCACCGACGAGTACACCACAAAGTCAGGGTTGGAGATGGAGCACACCATGGGGTCATCTGGAACAGCAAAAGGCACGCTTGAGCCCCAACCGTCGACCTTGATGAATCCGTCTTGATGCTTTTTGTTCATTCATTCTAGCACTTAACTCAAAAGTCCGCTAGAGTGGTTGAGTTGGACGTCGGGCGGGCTTTCACAGTCTTCCCTGCTTGATATTCTCGCCGCATACTCAACTATACCCTTCCTCTTGCGTGCAGCTCATTACCGTGGGCGTGATTGCCTTTGACACGGTGCTAACAGCACGGCTCGCACGTTCACGTCCGCCAGCTCTCCCTCCCGTTAAATACGTATGTGCCGTTCACTTTATGTGCCTAAATCATGTGAAATGATTGCCTGCCCCCGTGGATCAATAAGACACAAAATGATGTCGATGGCAGCCATGATAAAAGGATAATTACGTGAGCTGTCTTGCTAAAAGTCAGCCTTGGCTAATATTATGCCGTGCCGTTCCAAATACCTTTGGAAAACGTCTGACTCGCAAAATGAATTATGTTGGGAATTTTCACAGCCACGAGTTAAATCGTTCTTTAGCAATTGGAACAGTTTGTTTCTGGTGATGATAATTATGCACTCGGCGTGTAACCCCTGCGCGACCCTAACCCTGCCATGAACTCCCATCATAGTCCCGCCCATTGTTTGCCAGCGATTGAGCAAAACACGGCGATTGAGTTTCCGTGACCCTTCAACTTTTTCTGAGTACAATCTTAATCTGGTACTATTCAAAATAATCCTAACAATTGCACTAGGTTTCTTGCCTGACAACAAACGATGGGGACAAAGTTTGATTCCCATCTCAAAATAGCTTGAAGACACAACAAGAGTGTGCTCATTATGTCAGAGCGGGACTTTTGTAGGCCGCGCTAAGAAACCGGAATGGCACATTTTGAAAGGGTCCGGCTTTATTGGTCGCTGTGGGAACCGACCTGTGGTGTTGAAGCCAAACAGCAAAGGGCAGGACACGGCGAAGGCCAGCACCCACACCGTGGCGATCATGGCAAACACTCTCTTGCGAGAGCGGTGCGTCGTGTTGTACAACACGGGCATCACCACCGCCGTGTACCTGTGCACAAAAAAAATCGGTACGTGAACAAAAGGAGGCATTTTACTGAAGAAAAAAGTCTGCAGGGTCATTTTCTTGTTGAAATATTGTTTTCAAATACATTTAAAAATAATCTAAAAAAAAAAAAAAAGTGATCGTTTGATAATGCTTTAATTTGACCAGAAAATAATTCCCTCTTAATTTATTTTCTGAATTATGCTCATGCACGCTCTGGAGGGGGCAGAATAAATCTCAGACTGCCCGCATGCAAACATTCCCCAAAAGAATTCACCCACAAGAAAAACACCGCTGTGAGAAATATAAAGAGCGACCGGGGCGAGCTTTGATCAATCAACTTTTGGATTTGGTTTCTAAAAGGGGCGTGTACTGGACAGACAGGAAGTGCGCGTAATGAGCTTGTGCAACATCGCTGCGGAAGGGGCGACAATTAACGAGCGACCCGGAGCCAACGCGGATGGCGCGTTTCGTCGTTTGGGGCCAGTTTGCTGCCATGATTGTTTATGCTCATTGGACTAATTCCTCCAGCTCCTCTTTGAGGCCAAATGCCGGGCAAGCGCACAAACACACACACACACACAACAGTACACCCCCAGCTGTACTTTTTTAGCCGTGTGCTGTCTGCTAGAATAAGAAGTGCAGGTCCACTCGTGGTGAGCCAGCAGAGATTTGATCAAAAGCGTCTTCCAGGTCGTCATGAGGTAACGACGGCTGGCAGAATATAAATTGGACTTGAAACTGTGCACCTGTGAGACGTCAAGTTGACTTACGCAAGAATCGCACGGATCCAAGTCAGCAGTGGGGATACATTTGTCGTGAGATTACAAATGTATGTGTTGTGCTGCAATGTTCTGTTATACTTTTAAAAGTGAGTTAGCAAGCAATGGGAATAACAAGAAAAAAAAGTTGCTCATCAAAGGAAAATTAACTGCAAAAGTCGGAGTACAAAGTTGAGTTGAAATTAATATCATTTTTCAATATCTGCATCAAACTTGAAAAAGATGTATAACAAATGTATGCTGTTGTCCAAACAGTATTTAATTCTCATCATTTGAAATCCCCATTAAAATACCTTGTTATTCTTTTAAATTGTCTCCAATGAACCTCAAACCAACTAGAAACGCACCACGTCTTCCCCATGTCCACTCGGCTGCATGACAGACATACACACATCTGAGCACACCTGGAAATGCGAAATTAACTTTGACATTTCCACAAGTGGCACCATGGCAACTGTGAACAAGTACTCATGTCTGTCATACGCACGCACACAGTCACCTGTCGATGCTGATGGCGCAGAGATTGAGGATGCTGGCGGTGCACATCATCACATCCAGCGTGACAAAGACGTTACAGTAGAGACGGCTGAAAAGCCAGGCGCCGCCGACCACCTGCGCAGAACACACAGCCGTGATTAAACCGCACATTTGTCACCGTCGTGTGTCGCGCTAATATTCATTTCCGTGGCAAAATGTTGGGGGAAAGGAACAAAATCAGAAATGCCAGTTCAGATCTTCTTGAGGTGTGCAGTGCCTCAAGGGTCAATGCTTAGCCCTCAGCTTCTTCGGTACCCTTCACATTAAAATTTGGGACGTTATACATTTTTAAAAAATGTTTTAAATAAAATTCCCACAGGGCTGATTTTGTCATTAAGTCTTAACATACCACGGCACAATTGTCATCCACTGGTGCGGCCGGCCGTCACCTAATCCGACGGATTTTGTGAATTAGCATTTCCAGCGAAGCATCAATGAAACTCGGAAAATAAAAGCTCATATTCTTGGCGACCTAAAGCTTGGTGAATAAATGTCACCACTGTGATGAATAGATTCCAGTGGGACTATATACAGTACACTATATGTATATGGCTCGCAAATACATAATTCCCACTTGCTTGCCTCTTGCTGTTATCTCCGTGATGACCACCCTACTTTCCGCCCGTCACCTATTATTATTATTATTATTTATTTTTTGTGCCTTAAAGGGCCAGTCCAACCAAGTGACAAACTTCACCAATACTCACAAATATATATAAATTTTTTATTCGCTTCAAAAACTGACTAATGTTACTCTGGATTAATGAAGAATTCAATGGACTGAATTTACTGCTCCCTAGTGGCCAAGATGGGCACACCAGAAGGACGAAAGTATTTTTAAAAAATGAAAGCAAAAAAGTGGCAAAACTCTGCAGCCTTGTCGATTGCGTAAGCTGAGCACATCAGTAAGGACGTGACTGCTACATTTTATAAATTCTAATTAATCGATCAAATCGGTGAATGACCCAACCCTAATATGTTATATTCTTATTACTTCAATCAACATTGTACAGGTCGTGTGGGAAAGCCATGCCCCCCCCCCCCCAACACAACCCGCACTGCGTTCCTCATGCTGAGCTCTCGCTGTGCAAACCGACTCAGCGGGAGCGCCGATTGTTGTGATGCAAGCGGGAGGAAGGGAGGGAGGGAGGTAGGGAGGGAGGGGGTCGGCCACCACCAATTAGGGAGCGGAAGCCGGCGGGAACCACCATTGCCTGGGCTCGGACGCTTCGCGCCTACGTGTTGTGTGTGGATGGAGGCGGCCGTTATGGATGAATGAAATGACCAAATGAGCTGTCATTGGAACTTAGCACGTCTGCCTCACAATTCCGAGGTTTTGTGGCGTTGGAATCTTCTCCCGCGTGCCAAAAATATGCTAGGTTCAATAGGTGTGACTATGAGTGTCAATTCAAATGTACTTTTAAATTTAATTCTACACAATCTCACCATTGGCCGTGCCCTTTAAATTGTTTCTGAGTGAAAACTTGGCGTCTTAATGATTTATTACTCCCGCTTGAATTTGAAATGAGGGACAGTCCCCCCCCCCCTGCATGATGTGTGCCATCTATCTTTCAGCTTGGCCTGTTCGCTGGCTCTCTCCTGCATCTGCCCAGTGGTCTGAACTCTAGGCGAAGACAAAGTATTCTGCTGATAAAGCGCAAACTTCGAAGGTAGCCAGGCAGCTGCTTATTCGACATTTTGGGACCGCTTGACTAGGGGGATAATATCGATTTGCGACTGTAGCCTTATATAAACCCGGACTTCCTTGATGCATTACAATGAATTACGTCCAGGGGGAGGGGCATGATATACAACGCTAACCTTTTTTCTTCTCCTCTACTATGGCTCTTCCAGAAACTGTGCAAAATGGCTTTTCATTTGTTTGTGATGAACCTTCCTGTCCTTTTTGGGCAATGGTCTTGAAGTGAAAAAGAACCCATTTTTGACACTTGATTCCCCACATACTAAATGAAAAGCTTGCACTTTGTGCACATGGTATTCGCTGTGACAATTTGATGCATGTGTTTCATCAGCCATCTCCGGAAGATGGATGACAGCAAAGTATCTGCTTTGGTTTCCACTTAAGACAGCGTAGCCTTTTTCGTTGTCACTTGTGAATTCTGCTTGACTAATTAACTCCTCACCAAGGAGCAGTCCTTTCCTTCTGTAACTCTGAAAGTAGTCTCTCCTTAGTCGATTACAAAGTCCAAGTCATTTGAAGTAGCGGGTGTCAGTTGAAACGCTAGCAGAAGGACTCAAATGAAATTTAAAAAAAACAAAAAAGCACGACAGTGTCTTACCTCCAGGTAGACGACCCAGGGCATGACCAGCGAGGCCACCAGCAGGTCGGCCACGGCCAGGCTGACCACCAGGTAGTTGGTGGTGGTCTGCAGCGAACGCTCCCTCAGCACGGCCAGGCACACCAGCACGTTGCCGAACACAATGGCCAGGATGAGGAGGGAGTAGAGCATGGCGTAGTAGTTGCGCTCGCCGTTGCGGCCGTCCGACGCGCTGCCGTTGCGTTCGTCCGATACGTTCCACCATGGCTGCTCTGCTTGGCTAAGCATCGCCATGTCCCGCCCACACGTTTGGCAGACCTGTATGGGCGACCGGTTTTGTTGCTGTCGTACCGGACATGCTTAGAATGTACGCACGCACGTTCCAAAAGTTGACAATTCCTCCTGTAGCAAAAATGCCACAAGATGGCGCCAAAGAAATACAAGGAAAGCATGTCGGGTGGGGGTGCCTTGCGATGATGTGTGTCTGGCTGCGGGCTCCGCTGCTGTTCGCACTCCATCCTTCCTCACCTTTATTACCGAAGAGGCCGACCGTCTGGCTGCAGTGCCATCACAATCTGAACACAAATCTTTTCCCTCTTCGACTGAGCCGAGAAGCTCGTTGCTGAGCCGTCGGTAAATGCGCGTTAGCTGTTGTCTCGGTGTCTTCAAAGAATGGGATGGGTGGGTGTCACATATTTAAAACAACCAAAGCCTGCAAATTAGCCTTAATGCTAATAACCAATGCAAACGCCATAGATGGACTAACAAATAGCATCCGTCACGCTTGAAACAATGGCTATTATAACACAAATGGTGCAGCAATACACGTAAACAGACAATAAAACCATCATCACGGCCGCCGGGCATATATTCTTTATCCTCCACGTAAAACCACTGACACGACTGCATCTTAGCAACTCGGTCATTGTTAAGGGAGACTTATACTGCCCACTGGTGGCCAAGTCGTGTACACCAGAAGGAGCCACAATTAATTGGCCACAATGCAAAAGCTGTTCAATTCCTAAGTTGATCATTAATTCCTTCATTTCATGGTGTTTTTAAGTAAAAGATGATCAATTGCAGACAAACACACATTTCTGCCCAATAGCGCATACGTATTTCTGTCATATACACACAATATAGACATGTCCAACAGTTTGCATACTTGTCTGTCCCCATTGTCTGCCTCTCACTTCGTCTTAACTCAGTCGACTTTAAATCCGCCGGTCACAAACACAATGGCAGGGATCTGAAGTCTAATATAATCCATCATTTGGCCATTCACATACTACAGGTCGCATCAAATTTAAACATCTGTCTCACACACGCAGCTGCACCTTGGAGCTAACTAAAATGTCAATCTTACACACGCACACGCACATTCAAATGAACACAAGGAAATGAAATCTTTGCCATGTTGTCTTAATTAAGGCAACGGTGAAATCCAATTAAAGCCTGAAATGGCAGCGCCATATCTAGTTTAACCATCTCCCTTCCTGAAAAGAATTCATTCCAAGTAGGAATAATTAGCCCTTCCGAATAAAGCCATTGAAGCCCCATATAGAATTATAATGTCCACCCAAAGTCTTTAACCTACCTCTTAGGGTTTCCCGTTGGAGAAATCATGAGATCCAAGCAAGCAGCATCTGTGCGGAGTTTAAACTTGTCTGCTCTTTGCGCGGCGGTAGCGCGGCGACTGCGGTGCGCTCGCTGCCATTGCGCACGGACCAATGAGCGGATGGAGGCTCTCGCAGACAATGTGGCAGACACACACACACACACACACACCCCTGCCGCCCTCCCTCCCTCCCTTAAGATGACGGTTGCTCATATTGATCATGTTGAATTGAAATGAATGAGCAGGCGTCAGGTGACCCTCACTTTGTCATGTCATGTAGCCGTGTCAAAATGAGTCGATGAATCCACAACTAATCTGTTTTGAAATTCATCAACGACTGTCTTGATCAAGTCATCACTTTGAGACATTTTTTTTCTCCGATTTTTCTAGACCTGATCTTTTGTGTCTAATCAAAGTAAGTAAGACCAACTTCTGCTTTTACTTTAGAAGTCAGTTAGGGAATCCCTAACTTTCAAAAAGGTCAATCCCTCAAGTGCGATATTTCGTTCACTAAAAAATCTCCAACAAACAACAAATTGTTCATAAATAGGGGGTGTGCCCTGTCTTGTCTGGTTGTGGCGCCTCACCAATTCCCAAAAGTAATTTGAAATGAGTCTTTTCCAAAACCCTTAAGCCACTCACGCCCACTGAGCGTGACAACAAAATTGGCGCATCTCCTTGGCGAGCACCCTAACAAAAAGTCTTATTGATACTTTTAAGGCATTTTTAGGAAAAGTCTGCCCTGGCTTGTCTGAAGGCACAAACATGACAGTGACCGCAATTGTTCCTTTTTCACCAGCAGGCTTCCACGTATTTGAAGTTGCGTTCAAGTGCCCAAATGACCTTGGCGCATCGAGGAACTCTGAGTCATCCTTCTTGCAGCCGAAAGACGACCGAAGAGAATCCGTCACAGCAATAACAAACACTCGTTTGGAAAATGGTGTATGGAATCGGTTATATGTATGTCTGGCAGTCAGCCAATCAATCTCACCCGCGCGTGAAAGAGGACATAAACCAGAATGGTGTCATTTGCGCTCCAAAAATCGACTCGGTGACAAATGAGGTGGAGGTTGGTTTTAAAATGTAAAAGCAGCTTTTGCAATTGCGACCCGCTCCGTTAAATGTACGGAGGCAGGCGACCCACTTGCGCACATTTCACGAGTCACATTGTCAGCCTATTTTGTCATTTTGCTGCCATCTACCGGCCAAAGGCTGTAACTGCGTTTCATAGCAATGCATTGCAGAAAGTCTTCCTTGATTAAGAACAGGATTTGAAAATTGCCATAACGTACCGACAAAATAATCTGTGGGCAGACAGTAGGTATTGTATATACATCACAAATAAATACGTATGTAATGTCAACAAAAGTCCTCTGATGAGCTGCTGATGACAAACCGATTGTCCATATCAAGCACAATGCTGTGCTTTTGCCTCATTTTTCTTCTTCCTCTACGCAGGTTGTGTCAATCTTCCTAGATTAAAAAAAAACATTGTAAAAATCTGGGGTTTTTTTTTCCATAGGGTTCACCAACTCACTTTAGCACGACGTGTTCCTGAAGTTCAGCGTTGAGGGTCTCCGGCAGCAGCAGGCAGAGGACCACCGCGCTGATAGGTACGACGCCGTACACCAACATGGGGATGGCGTCATGGTAGACGCCCAGCAGCCTTATCAGGGGTGCCAGGATGCCTCCCACGCGAGCGCACATGGAGTTCAGACCCACGCCGCTCTGCCTAGCAACACACACAACGGGCAAAGCCATTTTCTAAATATTCATCTTTATCATTTTGACACTTTATTATTCCATAGCTGTAGGCGTCAAGAAAGGAAATCTTACCGACCTTACCTTAGTGCGGTGGGGTACAGCTCTGCTGTGTAAACATACACGATGCAGTAGCAGCCAGTAGATGCAAATTTCCCAAGTATGGCTATGACCGTGACAACGACAGGAAGGTCTGGAATGACAAAAGGAGGGGGCGCGTCAAAAATGTCCATTGTCTTCTAACAGGGCTTCTGCACGTCTTCTTTCTTTATCCAGAAGTTACCCTTGGGCACGGCGAGCGTCGAGAGGCAAGCGGCCCCCGCCAGACCCAACAAGACGGCCTCACAGCGTCGCCTCCCGAAGCGCTGGATGAGCGGCAGAGAACCCAGACGTGCGGGAATCTCCACCAGGCCAAAGACCAGCTGCGTCAAGTAGATGTCCAGTCCAAAGTTGCCCACGTTCAGGCTCAGGCCGTAGTACACCACGCTGATTCCAAACCTGGTGAGTGAGCAATACTTTGTATTACTTTCCCTCCCGTCCATTTGGAGCGCTGTTAAATGCTCACCAGACGTAGCCCATGAAGAGCGCTCGTTTTCTCAAATATGGCACCCTGAAGATGTCCAACATACTGCCTCTGCTGGGCGACTCGTCCACATCCACCTAGAACGAGGATGTTGTTTGAATGGCTTTTCCGGGCTTTCTCTTACGCTTGAGCATTATGTCGGGCTTTACTTTGTCCAGCAGATTTTGCGACACTTTCCTCCCGTTGACTTTTGCTGCTCTTTGCACCTCCTTCATGGCGTCCTCCCTCCTGCCCTGAGTCATGAGCCAGCGGGCCGATTCTGGCAGGATCCTGCCGGGTTCAAAGGTAGCTTTACTTTACCATTTCCTCACTACGATGTAGTAAGTGTCACGTCACGGGACCAACCAATAAAATACGGCCAGGACAAGAAGAATTGGGCTGTAGAGGGCCAGTTGGAGGCTCCTCCAGTCGCGGATGAAATAGGCGATAGCCGACAACAACATGAGACCGACGGGGTAAAAACTCTGGCTGATGATGGTGCAGAAGGCAAACTTGGACGACTCGCACCACTCGCCACCTTCGGTCAAACACCACGAGGGTGCCGTTGAGTTTTGGCAACAACAAAAAACAAAAGGAACATTTTACGCATCGCTATTGGCCGCATGTCACTCACCTATCACGAATGAGTTGGTCAGGATTCCCGCCATGGACGCACCGCACAGGAACTTGAGAACAATATAAACGTAGACATTGGGAGAGAACGCAGCACTGACGCCAAATAGGCAAAGAAGAAGAATGCTGAGCAAGACCACAAAGCGCCGACCAAACCTAAAAAAAAATTCAAATACAACAATCACGTTGAATCGAGCTGATTTTTGCCAAACGGACGAAGATTGTTAAGCACCTGTCCGCTACGATGCCCGACACAAAGGCTCCGATGAGAAGTCCGGTCATGTAAATAGACTGAGACACCTCAATCAGCGTTCTTCTGTCACACACCAGATTAAACTGAAAAAAGAAAAAAGAGCGTGAGAAAGAAAAATGTCGCCCTTACGACCAAGCGCCTCTCACCTCTGTCACAATGCTGGACGCTCCGGTCGGCACCTCGAACTTGGACCCGTTGAGGCAGGCCGAGGTCGCGTTGAGGCCGTACAGCTCGATGGTCTCCAAATCGGCCTGGACCGGCGTGAACATGAAGCAGGTCTGGAAGCTTCCATCCGGACTCAGGGGGATGGTGAGCTCCTTCTGCCTCTCCAGGCTCAGGTTGGCGTCCACCCGCTGCAGGATCCAATCGGTGTTGCAGTAGTTGGGGAAGTCGAGGCCCGTGAAAACCTGGCCGATGACATCGAAGGCCACGAAGATGTTGGGCACGCACAAGGCGGCCACCAAGCGCTTCTGGAATGAGCCGAACTCTCCGATCTCCTTGAGGATGGACGCGAAGGTGCTCATGGTGTCGTGCTCGCCCGCTGGACTGCAGAACAACGTGCGATCGAAAGGCTTTTCAGTCCCCCTCGTTAATATTTAAACTCTCACGTGCGGTTTTATCATGAAAAATCTGCTGTTACGAGTGCCGAGCAAAAATGTGTGGCTTTGTTTCAGTACAGTCAGAACTGCAGTAATTCATTAACATTTTTACCGCGCGAGGACAAAATCCAGTCGGCTCTGAAACCGGACCTCTGAGCAACCAGAACTGAGGGTAGGAAGAAAGAGAAAACGGGATGGAGAAGTTGAGAAGCCAACAGAGGCCACAAGGAAGAAAAGCAAAGACCAAAAAAAAAAAAAAAAATGTAAACAACATACCACTCACTATATAGATGGGGTGATAAGACAACAGCGCACCTAACGATAGCAGTAGTTATAACATTATTACTGGCTGAAACGGGTTGAGAACAGGAGATAAGAAAGCCAGAGAGAAGATAGGTCCCTGTCCCTGGTGAGTAATAGCAGATGAGTATCATGTCAGAGTAGCTTACTATTTAAGTGTAATCTATTTTCTCCCGTTGGTGATAGTGTTTCACACAGGGATCATGTCGTGGGCAGTGGAACTCGATGTGTAGCCAATTATGTACATTTGCTCTGCTGCTCTTAGGTCATTGGGGAGGAAATGCAGACCGGACACATTTGAAAAAAATGGGCAAAAGACTTATACTTGCTTTATTAATATCACCCTTGATGGGTAGGCAATATAAAAATAGATTTTTAGGATAAATATCATTATTATTAAAAACCTGACTCAGACAGCAAACATATAGGATTAAATCAAAAACTAAATAAAACATATATTAAAAATCACACATTCAATTACCAATGTCAATTGATTTTATGTAAACATTATGAATGCATAAAATAATTGGAGTTGCGGGGAAAAAAAATTATGAAAGTGTGTTACACAAACGGACGCGCGTATGACAACGTGCGTTTGTGTAACATCGTAACCGAGCCTCAACCAGAGCTTAGTCCGCAGGAGACAACCGGGTTTTCACCGTTGTTTGTGTTTTGGAGCACGTTCTTGTTGTTGTTGTTGTTGTTGTTGTTCCAATCGGTGGCTATCGACGAGCAGTCATGTCCACTTCCCGAACAATAATCTGTTTGTTAAGAAACGATTTACGAATCCACGACAACGAGGTAAGAACGAACGCGCATTTACGTTCACGTCGTGTTAAAAACAGACGAGCACGCTTATATTTGATTGTTTTTGTGTGAGTCATCTTTTATTATGTTTTTTTTTTTTAAAAATATACATATTTTACGGAGCGTTTTGTGGTTTTGTTGTTCTTGTTCTGCAAGCTACTTTTAGCTCGTTTGCTGGCATGTGGAAGTTCCGGTGTACACTTTCACAATAAAATAGTTATCAGCTATGCGAATTGACTGTCACCACCACTATTCACAGCATGACTCAATCCAAGTGGGAGATGACTGTAATGCAGTGGTGTGTATGTATTCTGTCCCCCATGTAGGTGTTCCATTTTGCTGAAAAGCACGCTGACCACGTCGTGCCGTTGTACTGCTTCGATCCCAGACATTATGTGGGAACCTACAAGTACAACCTGCCAAAGACGGGACCTTTTCGCCTGCGCTTTCTGCTGGAGAGCATCCAAGATCTCAGGAAGTCGCTGGTGAACAGGGGCAGGTCATTGTTTTCCTTGCTTTCATTATACCCGGACTGCACTTTGCCTTTTATGGCACTCACAAAGTTTTGTGTGTGTGTGTGTTTGTAAAATAGCAACCTGGTAGTACGACGGGGCAAGCCGGAAGAAGTCGTCGCCGACCTCATCCAGCAACTGGGCTCTGTCAGCGCTGTCACTTTCCACCAAGAGGTTCGAGTCCTCACATCATCATCGGTTTGATTTTTATGACTTGCTATGAATTTAATGACAGGCAACATCCGAAGAGCTGACTGTGGAGAAAAGTGTCAAGGACGTGTGCGCACGCATGAAGGTCCAAGTGCACACCTGCTGGGGCTCCACACTGTACCACCGAGACGATTTGCCATTCCCACACATTTCCAGGTGAGACTTGCCGACGCACACGCAATAGAAAATCCACTTTGGGAAGAGGGATTTGCAACTTGGTGACACCAATAGATGTCTAAAAGATAAGTTCATACAATCAAGTCACATTTGTATGCAACTTGGCCACTTGGTGGCACCAAACGCCTCTCGCAGCATCCCGGTGGCTCTCCCATTTCGCCTGTACGTTAATTAGGATCTGTTTGTCAGGCTTCCGGATGTTTACACTCAGTTCAGGAAGGAGGTGGAATCCAAGAGTCAGGTTAGACCTGAGTTGCCAACCCCGGAGCGGCTGAAGCCTCTTCCCGGGGGGCTTCACGAGGGAGACGTTCCCACTGCGGCGGACCTGCAGCAGACAGGTACAGTACATTTTTGAAATAATTCAACACGTCACAATGACTTAAATTGATTGTATAATGAAAAAAAGATTGAATTAGAATGAAGTAATGAATAAACAACTCACTTTTACTTCCTTACAGAGCCTTTGAATGACCCTCGCTCCGCTTTTCCATGCACTGGCGGTGAAAGTCAGGCGCTGCGCAGACTTCAGCATTATTTTTGGGACACGGTAAGTTCATTTTACACACGTTACGACATATGACTTTTGAATGAAACATTGATTTGTCTTCCCAAAGGATGCGGTCGCAACCTATAAGGAGACCCGAAACGGCTTGGTGGGCGTGGACTATTCCACCAAATTTGCGCCCTGGTGAGTGAGTGTTCCTTTTGTGTCAATCAAATCTCCAAACAGAAATAAAGTGACTTTTAACAAGCTGTTTTGGACACTCTGCAGGCTGGCCATGGGCTGCATTTCACCAAGATATATTTATCATCAGATACGCCAATACGAGAGGGAGCGAACGGCTAATCAGAGCACGTACTGGTCAGTCGATTTTCTATTGGTTGATACCTTTTGACATGATTCAGTTCGATGAATGTTTCTTACCATTTCATTTCAACGGCAGGGTTATTTTTGAGCTCTTGTGGCGTGACTACTTCAAGTTCGTAGCACTCAAATATGGAAATCGTCTGTTTCAAGTCAAAGGTGAATATTGTTCAAATTGAATTCGAAAGCTTCTTTATTCCTGTAAGGAAGCAAAGAACTGTGGTAACATCTTGGCAAGATTCTGCGCAAAAACATCGAATCAGTGAGTTGTTGAAATAAAATTCTCTCCGTAGGGCTTCAGGACAAAAGCATTCCTTGGAAGACGGACATGACGCTTTTCAACGCGTGGAAAGGTTTGCACAGCATTAATACCGAGCTATGGCACACGCGGTGCTCGCTCGATATGTCTGAAATGTTTGTTTTTGATATTTGTCCAGAGGGACGTACGGGTGTGCCCTTTGTGGATGCCAACATGAGGGAGTTGGCCATGACGGGCTTCATGTCCAACAGAGGGCGCCAAAACGTGGCCAGCTTCCTCACCAAGGACCTGGGCCTTGACTGGAGGATGGGAGCCGAATACTTTGAATACCTTTTGGTAAATTCTTTCATGCTATTACTACGCAGCTTCTCCTTTGTGTCAGTAGCTCTTGGAACACATGTAAATGTCTTCCCGCAGGTTGACCATGACGTCTGCAGTAACTATGGCAACTGGCTGTACAGCGCGGGCATTGGAAATGACCCCCGGGAGAACAGAAAGTTCAACATGGTCAAGCAAGGACTCGACTATGACAGTAATGTACGTTCACTGCGGTCTTGCTATATAGCGGATTTTCATGTGAGTCTTTTCTACTTGACATCCTGGCTGTATTGCAAATATCTGCTATTTATATTTGTTAAATACGTGTTCCATACTGACTTCAGTTTAAACGTCATTACAGCGCTAAAGTAAACTTTTCGAGTACGGTCTTTCTGAAATATTTGGCTCTTGTCGGAATTCTAACCCGATACTCATCCTTAGGGCGACTACGTGCGGCGATGGCTTCCCGAGCTGCACAAAATCCGGGGGGCTGATGTGCACACGCCGTGGACCCTCAGCAAGGCGGCGCTATCGCACGCCGACGTCACCCTAGGTGAGACCTACCCCACCCCTGTCGTGGTGGCGCCCGAATGGAGCCGACACGGTGGCAAGAAACAGGTCAGTCGGATGGGACAAACAACTCAAAACAAGCTCATAGGGAGTAGAAACAGTCCAAATTCTGTTCATGTTGACTCGCTTGTGTTATTTCACAGAACGGGCCGTACCCAAGAGGCAGAAAAGGCCCATCCCACACCCCCAAACAGCACGGCGACAGAGGCGTTGACTTCTATTTCTCCAGAAGCAAAAACTTGTGAGCTTGGATCTTTTCCAGCCATTACAATGCCAAGTTTGTTCGCCTTCTTCTGGTCAAAGTTATGGTGCTATTCAAATTGGTTTCTTACATTTAAAATGGTGTTAGGATGCAGGGGACTTGCCTTTATTATTATTTTTTTGTTTAAACCACGTATTTCCGCAACGCATCTGTGCGGTCTGCGATTACGAGAAATGTGCTCAGGCGAGAGAAAAGGGGGCGGGAGATGACTTGAGGAAATACGCTCGTGAGAAGAAAACAAAACTCTTCTACAGCAACCAAAGCCACACACAGAAAGCGTGCGAAGATGTTAGTGCTCAAGGGGCCATGAGACAAAAGAAACAGCTACAATGCATTTATGAAATGGTTTATTCTAAAACAAGATAATCATTCATTTATTTATTTAGAGAGAGAGAAAGAAATTGAGAGAGTTTAGGGGAAGGAAATTGGTGAATAGATAGCTACAAACATGATTTAGAAAGTTACAAATCCAGAAGTTACAGTTGTTATTGTATTGTGTGTGAGAAAACAAATATTGGAAACAGCTCTCCCTATGCTATGCATTGGTTATTTACGCAAACTATTAATAAACAGTATATATGTATATACTATATATGTATATATATTTTTATTAATTGCACACACAAATCTAAAAAGTTTGGATGCTCTTTGTATTATGTTATCAACATGAAAATATTATATAGTATAGTAATCATCACTGCACGATCGTCGGTGGGCAGTTTAGCGGTTCCGCCCACGCGTGACGCACTTCCCATCAGTTCAGGTACGTTGCGCAATGTTGAAGTACTCGCAAAAAGAAACACATTTCAGAAACAACATGGCAGCGTGCTTGACGACGGTGGTCGAGGACCTGTCCACCGTCCCTCTGGTCGCCCTTAACATGACCGTCAGGAAAACCCTGAGCCTTTACTTGAACCCCCGAACCGTGGTGGCCGCCGACTGGACGATGGTGGCCGAGGCAATGGGCTTCTCTTACCTGGAGATCATCAACTACCAGCAGGTTCCCAATCCCACTGAGCGGCTCTTGGTTGACTGGCAGGCGTGCTCGAGCGAGGCCAGCGTCGGGAAACTCTTGTCCATCTTGGAGGAAGTGGAGAGGAACGACGTCGTGGAAGAGCTTCGTCCTCTGATTGGTACGCTTTGGAACATGAGCTAGAATTCTCATCACTTTTACGGACCTTGTTCGAATCGAATTAAAAGTGCGCATGACTAAACACGCAGCACTTCCGCAAACAGCGGTTGACGGAGGTTTTTGTGCGTGCGTTGAGTCTTAAAGAAATCCGAAAAGTAAGCATACGGTTTTGAAAAGTCGACTTCGAAGTCATGATCGGTACAGTAAGGGAGGGGCCGGTCAGCTTACGTTACGTGCCGCGTTCGGCACGTTCACAAAAAGTGAAATAATGCCATTGTGACTCTGGAACCCGTGATGGAACGACGTTGATCTATCCTTTCTGTCTTTCTCTCCGGCAAGATGATGACGTGAGGAAGTATTATGAAAGCTTAAAGAAGAGGGCGCTACGTCCCCTGCAGGTCCCCGAGGTGGACAGCTGCATCCCTCGAACGCCTGAGCTCTCTGGCCTCACCCTGGGGGATGATCCAGAAGGTTAGTAAACGCTTCAAAACCTATCTTCAAAAGCGTCATATTATTTTGACTTGCAGGTTCTCCCGAGTTGTTTGACGCTTTCATTTGCTACTGCAAGAGCGACATCAAGTTTGTGCACGAAATGATTCGAGAGCTGGAGCAGACCAACTACCGACTGAAGCTTTGCGTCTTCGACCGCAACGTCCTGCCCGGATCGTGCGTTTGGACCATCACCGGCGAGCTCATTGAGAAGAGGCGAGACAATAATGCACAGCACCGTATATGTTTGGCTTTTGTTGCTCCTGGTTTTCACTCTGATGTTTCTGTATTCAGATGTAAGAGGATGGTGGTTGTGATCTCAGATGAATACATCGAAAGTGAAGCCTGTGACTTCCAGACTAAGTTTGCACTCAGCCTTTCTCCTGGTGAACAATTGATCTTGTTTTACATACTACATATGTTGTTGTTCATGTTTGGCTTTATACAGTGGTACCTTGACTTAACGAGTAGATCTTCACCGGTAAGGAGTTTTGGGGGAAGATGCCAATTAATAGTTGCATATGAGGGACGAACCCAATCAACAAATATGATAGACATTTGATTTAAGGATGTCATTGTCCATTCCTTCCTCATTGTTGAGGAAGTAAGATTTTATTGGCACAGGTCAAGGTACCAGCGTATTTGACAACTTTATACGTCAGAACTAAACTTTTCGCCTCCTTCTGCTATGACAGGAGCTCGGAATAAACGACTCATCCCCGTGGTGTACAAGTCGATGACAAAAGAGTTCCCGAGGATCCTAAGGTTCCTGACCGTGTGCGACTACACAAATCCTTACACGCAGACCTGGTTTTGGGATCGGCTGGCTAAAGCTCTTTCTCTGCCATAGTTGTGATTGTTATTAGTGTTTTAAAGGTGCTTTTCCATCAACGATGTAGAAACTTTTGGGACCCAATACCAAAGATATTATGCAATCCGTAAATGTCATTGTATTAATTTGTTTCATACATTTTATGTCATTTTTATGAATGTAGTAGCCTGTGTTATGATTGACAAACAATGTGCAGAGATATTTTTGCTAACTCTTTTGCTCAAATTTTTATTGTAAGGATTGGACTGCACTTCCTCTGTCATTTTTACCCTTCCTTTTTGAATGTCAGCATGAGATTACAGCAGAAAGGGAAGTGTGAATGTAGGTGCAGAACACTTCTACATTTGACAATCCACTTCTACATTTGACTGACTGCTTTTCTCACTTCTTGCCTTTCATATTCTATAGTCTTTGTGTTTTTTTTAAAGGATTTACAGCTTGATAACTACGTAATTTGAGGCAAAACGCCTACATAAATGCAAGCAATTTTACAAAGCGACCACAGCGTGTCGTTATTGCGCAATTCTCGCATGTTATTTCATTCACCGCCAGTGGTGTCGCTATTGAATCATTTCCCCTACAGTGCAACATCGTCACAGCCCGTCCTACTACCGTACTGTCCAATCAAAACTTGGGGTTTTATTCTCCTTTCATTTGGACAGCCGGTTGAGCTTAAATCGAGGTGACGAACTCAATACTATTCTTATTCATTATAGTTTCGTAATGAAGGAAATACTTTGCACAAAATGAGTGTAATAAACCTTTTGTTGCTTGTATATTAGCGACAAACTTCCCGTAAATCTAAAATGAGGGAATGTTATGGAGGTGTCCAGCCATTGTGACGGAATCCACTCTTGAGTCTTGCGTGTAACGTTGCGCGGACGCAACTCCGTGTAAAGCCGACTTTTTTAATAGTTATTTTTAACATATTGATGTAGTTTGTACTTTTAATTTGGCGGTGTGACGCTCCGGTGTCAATATTTTTGTCCCAATGCAGGTGCGGTAGTTTGCTCGTTCCCAGCCGCAGTGACCACATCCAACATGGCCGCCGAGGCGATCCACACATTGGCTGAGGAACGCAGTAGGCGGGGCTTCGAGTCTTGTGTCAAACTTTGGGAATGACAGCACGAGTGCTGCAGGATTCACAAAGAACGCTAAAGAGTCGCCCTTGTTGCCGCTCCTTGGAATTACTTGGGACTTGACTTGTCTTTTGTTCTTTCCCCAACACCCTGCCTGCGGCGCCGACACTTTTTCTTCGACGGTGTCAAATGGCATATACCTCAGCCATGTCGGAGGACCTGAGTTCCCAACCGTGGTCCATCAACAAAGATGACTACGAGCTACATGAGGTGATTGGTATGTGATATTACTGTTTGCTAGCTTTCTTTCGCCCCTGACACTCTGTGAATAGACACGCTCGCTAACGCTAATACAACCCGTCATATGTTTTCATTTCATCTTCGAAGCATCTTCTTAGTTGAGCTAATGGCTGGGTGACTTAAATGAAGGACAGTCCTTGCCGGGCGGTGTTAGAACTTCGACTATGTGGAATGTTTCCACTGAGAAAGACAACCCCGCCCAGTGTGGCTACGCCGGTTTGTTGGAACGAGGGTTAGAACAATGTTGCATGGGGGGGGGGGGGGGGGGGGGGGGGGGTCGCTGATGGTGTTGGGGTACGCTCGCCTATCTTGTGTGCAGGCACTGAGTTCGATTCCCGCAATGACTGTGTGCGCGTGTGTGTGACGAAGAAAACCGTAAAAAAATATAATATGCAAAAATAACAAAACTATTCATCTAAAACATACTATATTAAATATATTGTGAAATAATTTCACTATCATGCTTTTTTTACATTCAACAATCCTCTGAATTGTAAAACGACCCCCCCCCCCCCCCAAAAAAATCAGTTAATGAAATCAAACTTCTCAAATATTTGATCTGTCAAAACAAAATGTAATCGCCAATTGCTGCTTGTCAAAACAATAGTTTTATTTGAAGAAATACAGGATTCAGACATTGGGCTTATATTATTCCGTATACGATATAAAACTAGCAGTAGTTTTGAAATCACAAGCCAGTAGATTGCTCTCGCCGCATACCTGCTCCATTAAGAAGTTAACTCAAGGCCGTGCTAATCTTATAATGTGTCAATTGCACTTCATGAACTCTAGCTGACCCGAGTGCAACTTCTCATTAGTGATTGGAATCACCTCCTTGTGTTTAAAAACCACTTCAATAAAGTTAGCAATGTTTGTGGTCTTTTTCTTCACCCTTATCCAAAGATGTTGGAATATACTGACCTTAGAGGGGAGTACCTGAACCACTGGCCGGGGTTCCGTAGCATGGAAATCTTCCATAGGTTTTTATGTAGTCGTTCAATTAAATTGTCTTCAGTAACAATGTCACTTTCACACATTGAAAGCGTTCTGGCAACAGCCGTAACATGGCTTGTCAAGAAATATGCTTACAGAAAACACACGGCAAAGTCTTGCAAAGAGCATGCTTGTTTTGTCAATGTTTTGGCTTTTTCTATTTGGCTTTGGACGCCATCTCAGGGAGGACGCTTGACTTCAAAATGGTGCGTCTGACAGTATACTGTATACATTAGTGATATTTACAATATCAAGGCTGTAATGGAAACAAGAGCGGGAAAAGCTAAGCTAACTTGGAACATTGATACTCGATTGATACATCCAATATCAATGATCTTAATGTATTGGTATTCCTGATAGAAATGTTGTAAATCCTAGTTTCCCTGTTTGATGGATGTTTTTTAACTGTCTTTAATCTGATCAGCTCTCCAGCTAACAGAAATGCAGTTTTGCGAACCAAATTTGAGGTCAAGTTTACGAGCAATTGTGTTGTGCCTCATTAGTAGCAGACGTAAAGTTTGGAGGCGTGCCCGCTCGCTGCTGTCGCCAACTACGGCGAGACAATTGATATTGTCTGACAGTTGGTCAATACCGCCGCTTTCACTTCCATCCAAAGCGGGAAAAGTTGTAAACTGCTCCTCAGATATCCACAAAAAGGAGGAGGAGGAGGATCCTATCGGTTTGATGGATTACAAAGAAACATCCATGTCAGACTTGCTCGGCTGGTCTTTCCACTTCTTTCCCTTGCGATGGTTTTACGAACAAAGATTTAGTGGTTGCTGGCAGCCAGTCAGGTGACTCGCCTTTTCACGATTCTTTTTTCCGATTTTTTTCACTGAAACGATTTCCCTTCAGCGCAGTGTCAGGAATCACGTTGGCCATCCCTGACGACGAGCTGTCTATTTGCGTTGAGGACTTTACACCCCAATGTGGTCTCGGCAACTGGATCGCTGTCTCTGTTGAAGTGCGTGTTTGTGTTTGCTTCAGTCGGGACCGAACCCCAAACACCGGCCCACCCCCAGAGGTGTGTGAGGTCGCGCTTGTAGTTTGTGCGGAGATGACTGGAAAGCTTTTGAGCTGGCCTTGGTCAGCAATCAATGTTTCTGCTGTCCCCCCTCCACCTTGTCGTGTAAGTTCTCAATCAATTCCACATTCAACCTCTGTTGAGATTGGGAAAAGTAGCACGTCTATTTTGATACTTTAAGAAGTACAAATATTGGCTTTCAATAAAAGTACGAGCTCATAACCTTAACTTTGACAACAAATGACATCATTGAGGCTAAGCCATATACGTATATAGATGGAAAAAAAACAAGACCTGCCCACTTTCCGCGTCTGTCACATGCAGGACAAGACTTGGGAAATTGCAATTTTATTAGATTATCATCACAGGCCGCACTCGTGTTGAATATTTCGTGAGCATTGCTCGAAGCCATATTACAAACGTAAACAGTGAAAGGCCGCTGCCTGGATTTGAATTGAACTCCGGGAAGGGATTTGGTCTTGGGCGGCCCGGCCCGCCTCCTGAGCTCCGGTTTCCAAATCTTCATCAGCTCTCGCCTCAATGAAAAGTCCAAACAATGGGCACTTTGTTAATATTTGGGCATAGGCAAGATGAGGGCAAAGGGGGTTAGCAAAAGCTTAGTGGAGGCTGGGCGAGCACGCTGCTCATTCTTCCTTCCACCCCTGAAAGCTTCTTGCCTGAGGAAAGTGCTCTCTGACAAACTGTCCATTGAGTGTAAAGTGCTCGGCTAAAAATGGGCCAGTGAAAAATAGAAATAGATAAATGAACTGTTTTTCATATTATGCCTCGATTTGATGCATGAAGTAGCGATAAAGCCAGAATGGTCGTTCAGCGGATCCATCACGGGGTTGCGTTCTCTTTTGCAGGGAGCGGGGCCACAGCTGTGGTTCAAGCCGCCTACTGCGTCCCGCGCAAGGAGAAGGTGGCCATCAAGCGCATCAACCTGGAGAAGTGCCAGACCAACATGGACGAACTCTTGGTAAGCACGTATGGTTAGTCTGATAGCATTATTGCTCAAGTCATTTGAGATTGTCCCAAAATGTTGAGTTTCTTTGGCGTGTGAGATCAAAAAAAGAAAATTGCTAAGCCAGCCCTACTCTGATTTTGTATCATTCTTTCAACTTTTGGTGTCAGTTCCAATCTTTCCACCACAATCTGTTTACGTTTGTTGCGCCGCTGCGCCCATAGTAGCTCCTCTGTGCGATTGTGGCACCACTTTGCACTGGTCAGATTATGACAATCGTTCATTGAATCGCTCGCCTTTGGATGTCCTGCCGCACGCAAACGACCAGACTCCGTAAAAGAGAAACACGAGCGTCACCGCGAGAGGCCTGACGAGAGTGCTGTCATTTCGTTTCGAGTTTATTGAATGAAAGTAAAAAATTAAGAAGTACTTGTGAAAGTAAAACAAGCTTGATTTGATTCTTTTTGGGGAGGCTCAATGTTGACACTGATGCTTTATTAGTGAGCATTCTGCGCTAACAGCTAACACCGCTTATTTACAACAGGAACATGTTGTATGACATCGCTTCATTAGCTTTAAGATAGTCACACATTTCGGACTCAATCTTACTTGTTTCTTAAAGCGTGCTCTTTCGTGATTGAAATCCCAAAACAGTCCATTCTTAAGCTAGGACATTCTTCCTTTGGCTCAAAGATTCATTACAAATCCAAAGACAATCAATGGTTTCATTTGATCCTTATTCGTGGAGTGTGAAAGTGCTCACATTTGCTTGACACAGATGCCATCAGAACATGTGGGCCCATCCGCGCCATACGTTTACAGTGACCTAATCCCTGCAACAAAGACCCCTTCCTGGTTCTCACATTGTCTGCTGGAAAAAGATGGGCAAACCTGCCAACTGCCGGAGCATCATATCCTCCCTGTCAGACCATTGTTTGTCTTCTGGCCCGCCGAGCCGCCCCGACCCGACCCGCAACATTATTGTTCTCTCTGGGCGTGGAGTGTCCAGAGATGGAACGACGGGCAAGGCAACCCACCGAGTTGTTTGTCGGAACCGCCAGACTGGAAGATATTTGGAAAATTGGGTCATGGTTTGGGTTCAGACGCAGGTGGAGCGTGACCTCACCTGTCGTCCAAAGAACCCGATGGGTTCGTCGATGGAAAATTCACTATATGACTCAAATCTAATAGACCCTGGTTAATTACATTTCTCTGCTCACTAATGAATAATTCATGTAGTCATGCTGAGATTTCCATTTTTCCACCTCTGAAGCTTTGTATTGTCATTTGCTCGTCCTCTCTCTGGAGTGAAGACGAGGCTTGGTGCTTGGAATTGTGTGTGCGGTGGCGGCGGCGGCGGGCGCATTGTTTAAGAACGCTTCTACCCCGCAGGGCTTTCCGGTGCTTGATCGCTGCACTTTTGACACATCAGTGCAGCAGATGACGTTCACTTTTACTGCTTTATCTTCTCAAACTAGGCCTTGAGCTTGACACTTGGACTAAAAAATAAATAAATAGATCAAATGTATGGTAGTTATGTTCAATTGGCATCAGGATTGAAGCCCTCTTCTCATAGATCCTGGAAACAAGCACTCCAGTTTCTTAAAAATGTCTTGAAGTTGACGGCTGATTCATTTGCCAGCATGATCTCACTCTCTCTGCTTTCCAAGGACACGCTTTTTAAAAAAAATAAAAATTTTAATGGCCACATAAAAGCCTTTTTTTTTTCTTTTTTTTTTTTTGCCGCACATATTACACGTGACCGGCCTCTGACGTCATTTCCACGGCAAGTATTGCACTTAATTTCCTTAATTGCCTCATCATGAAACATGTCAGCATTACTGTAGCAAGGCCCAAGCACCAGGCAGTAATCTCCTTCCGAAGAATAAATCACCTCAATGTGAGCGGAAATTCAAAGAGATTTGCGAGCAGGGTTTAACCTGGTGACACAACTCGGTATTAAAAATAAGACTTGAGACAGTGGTATAAATGTGTGTTAGCATGAAGCTAGCAGAAGCCAAGTTGTGTTGTTTTAAACACACCGGTTGACTTGCCACCATTTTCTTCTTTGTGTTTCAGAAAGAAATCCAGGCCATGAGCCAGTGCCATCACCCCAACATCGTGACTTACTACACCTCGTTTGTAGTGAAGGACGAGCTGTGGCTAGTCATGAAGCTGCTAAGTGGCGGTAAGTCAACGTTGAGAACAAATTCCACGGGGTCGTTGCATGGGTGGGAGAAAAAGCGGGATCCGTTCTCGCGGATGTCGTCGGCCGTGATTGTGGGGAACGTGACGGCGCCGATCTTCATTGTGTGCGCCACGTGAGGCGTAATGACGGCGGGGCCGCGCTAATAACTGCGTCGACGACATCAGTGTGGCAGAAGGTGCAATTAAGCAGCGAGAGGATCCGTGCGGAGGAGGCCACCGCCCGCCAGCTGTAGCCCATTATTCTGTTCCGAAGCCCCAGGAATGTATCGCGGCAGCAGGAAATATGTGGCCACTTCCTAATCACTGGGGTGGGGGGCGGATAGACACCATGAAAGCAACGGTCATGGTGTCAGCGTCACCGCGAGTGTTGAACACCACCACCAAGTCACTTTGTGATGGCCGCTACTCTGACTGGATTTCCATCACAGTAGCTGTGTGTTGAATTGTGAATGAAATGAAATGACATTTCAGCCAGCCAGCCAGCGGCCTGCCTGCCTGCCTGCCTGCCTGCCTGCCTGCCTGCCTGCCTGCCTGCCTGCCTGCCTGCCAGCGGCCGGGCTTCTCTCTCTGGTTTCGCGCAGCCTTCTTGATGTTGACTTTCATGGAGTGTGGCAATTAAATGATGGCCACGTCTGCCTCCAGTGGAAGTGGGTTTTATAGCCTTGCGCTACTGCAAAAAAGAAAAACGCCCTCCATGTCTTCAAAGGCCGCTAAAAAGCTAATAGAGTCGCTTTGTCACCAACGTCTGGCATTTGGACACGGCGTGTCATATGTCGTACGAGCTGAGCCGGGCCGGGCCGGGCCGGGCCGTGCGAAGCCATGCTTCCTCGCCCGCTTTGCAAAGCCGCTCAGCAAGCCGACACGTCCCGTAACACTTTCTCAATTACAACGTCGGTCGCATTCGGATTCCGGGCTCGCCGTATGTAGGTACGCTCTCGGGCTTTTCTGGAAATTCCTGTTTGGAAAGTGACATATGACTACAACGACGGCCACGGATTGAATTGCCATCAGAGAGACTTCAAGTTACAAAGCCGGCGGGAACGAACATGAGTCACGCCGCAACGAGCTGAGCTGAGCTGAGCTGAGCTGAGCTGAGGAATGTCTTCCCAGAAAACCAATATGAAGCCGAGCTCTCTCCGGATGCCAAGTCAAGACTGTCATCGACTTTGTGAATTTTAGAGCAAGTCGCTGGATTGACTTTAATGATCCCCCGAAATGCTGACCGAGCGGCTTTGATGGCTTATTCCAAGCCGTAAACATAGTCGTTGATGTTTCTTCACTCCATTCAGTCAGTCACAATTTGTTGCTTTTTGTTTTTATCGCGAAGCAACCGAGCGGCGCTTTTTTAACCATTCCTTTCTTGGTTTGTGTGGTCAGGCTCCGTACTGGATGTGATCAAGCACATCATCTCACGAGGCGAGCACAAATCGGGCGTCCTGGACCAGCCTAGCATAGCCACCGTCTTGAAAGATGTTCTCGAGGGCCTCGAGTACCTGCACAAGAACGGACAGATACACAGGTAAAATAGTTTTTAGGAGAATGATTGCAATGCTACAAAACTAAAGGAATCAAGTCATCCAAAAGCAAAATCAAAGAAAATACGGCGAGATTGAAATCATGCTAACTTCCATTGGTTGAAATGGCCAAGTATGCCAACGTGATTCCTATTCCCGCTCGAAAGGCGTGGCATTTACTCAGCGCCGCTTTTCCTCCCACGAAAGGTCAGCCACGTTGTAAAGATGAAGCTCCAAATGAGTCTGACCGAGCGAGCGCTTGATACCTTATCAAATTGCGATGAAGAAAGGGGGGGGGGGGGGGGTCACTTTGTGGGGTCACGGCGACAACCAAATGAAAAGCTGTGCTGTGTCAATCTCGCTGGGAATGACTGTGAACTTGACCGTGTGACGAAGCATGAGCCCAATGTGTCAATGGCAGATTTGCGTGCCACGGGAAATGTCATCCCCAAAGCTCTCGTCTAAGCCAGTTCAAGAGCGGGCTAAGTCGCTGCTCCCAAGCTGTCGCCGCGCCGACCGACCCACCCAGAGCTTGCGTCTTCCTCTTCCTTTCCGGCACAGGCTCGGGTCCGATCGGCCCACGCGTGTAAATAATGCAGAGCGAGCTTTGGCCCGGGTGGGTCGTGCGCTCGCTCGCTCGCTCGCTTGGCGTCTTTCCCAGAAGCCGATCAAAGCCATTGATTGACGACAAGACGGTGAGGAATGATGAAGCGCCGTCCGTCCATGATGCTGAGATCGTAAGCGTTGCCACGCCTTTAACGGACAATTAGGACGCGAGAGGCGATGGATCGAATTAGAAGACAAAAATGTCTTCAATTGTTTCTTGTAATATTGTATCATGCACGCATGACATTCCCATGCCGTTTAAGCTGGATCACATGAGCGGGCCTCAGGGCAGGGGGGGGACTGAGACCCAGCCAGAAGCTCCCATCTTAGATTCTCACGACTGGCGGTAGATATTTGACACGTGCCGGTCAACTGCTTGATCTGGCGCTCCCCAGGTGCCACTTTGACACCAGCAGCGCACAACCAGAACACCCCAAACAAGTTTTGCTTGTCAGGGAGAAATTGTGTACCCTTTTGCTATTGTCTCAAACCTCCGCAGAGACCTCAAAGCTGGAAACATTCTTCTCGGAGAAGACGGTTCCGTGCAAATTGCAGGTAAGCCAATCTTTTTGGACTTGAATATTGTTTAGTTCCCAAAATTCCTCACCTGAAACCTTCATCTGTGGCCAGACTTTGGCGTGAGCGCCTTCCTGGCCACCGGCGGCGACATGACCCGCAACAAAGTGCGCAAGACGTTTGTGGGAACGCCGTGCTGGATGGCCCCCGAAGTGATGGAGCAGGTGGGCGCGTCCTCCCGTTGCTAACCGTGACGACGAGCGCTTCACCAAACTGCTCCTCCAGGTGAAGGGCTACGATTTCAAAGCGGACATCTGGAGTTTCGGAATCACCGCCATCGAGCTGGCTACCGGGGCGGCGCCTTACCACAAATACCCGCCCATGAAGGTCGGCGCTTCTCTGCAACGTCGGCTCGCCGCCCGCCGCCGTCGTCGCCGCCGCCATGGGGAGGCTTAACAACCGTGGTGTGTTCAGGTGCTGATGCTAACGTTGCAAAACGATCCGCCGGGCTTGGAGACGGGCGTCAGCGACAAGGAGATGGTGAAGAAGTACGGGAAGTCCTTCAGAAAGATGATCTCCATGTGTCTCCAAAGGGACCCGGAGAAAAGGTGAGGGCAATCTTGCGTGTAGCTTTGCCTCCATTTGAATTATTTGTTAGCGTTAGCGTATTGCCGATGCTGATGAATTCATCAACGTGTTCACAAGCCTCCTGCTGCTCCAAATTGCTAACGGTCTGCCTTTGTGCTTCTCAGGCCAACATCTTCAGAGTTGCTGAAGAATAAATTCTTCCAGAAAGCCAAGGTAGGTCAGAGCCTCCCCTTCAGTAAAGCCGTACAATGGGCGAGCAATGTCCTTGTGTGTGTGTGCCAATGATTACATTTGTTTTCTTTCCACTGTTGATAGACCCACGACTACCTCCTGGATAAACTTCTTCAGAGGGCTCCCACAATATCAGAGAGGTCGAAAAGGGTCAGAAGAATCATTTTCTTTATTTGATTTTTGGAAGATGGAGGAAAATGTTAAACGATTGATTACTTCAGAAAAGTTGGGTGTTAAAAGATTTGATTTGAACACAGTAATGCTAACTTATCAGTGGTGAACTGGCTCCCTCTAGTGGTGGAGGAAAAATACCAGTCAATGTTTCTTCTGGATATTACTGTTGCTTCCTATCTTTTTTCATAAAACTAGAGAGAAAAAACCTTCAGTAAACTTACACTTTTGTTGTCAATTTTTCAAAATCATGACAGAAAGTTATTGGGGCTTCCAAGTTTCAATTTGTTGCTGGCTTGTTCCAGGTACGCCGCGTTCCAGGTTCCAGCGGGCGTCTGCACAAGACGGAGGACGGCGAGTGGGAGTGGAGCGACGACGAGCTGGACGAAGAGAGCGAGGAAGGCAAAGCGGCCGTGGCCGCCTTGCGGGTGAGCTGCGCCTGCCGGCGGCGGCGGTGTGCGCGTGCGTGCGTGCGTGCGTGCCTCCTCCTTGCCCTCGTTTGTTTTCTCTCCAGTGTCCGTTGTATCTCCATGTGCGTCTCACCTGTGCGTCTGTATGTTCTGTTTGACGGCGAAGGAGCAGCAGGTGAAGCCTGCTGGCGCCCCCCGGCGACAAGTGCGCTTCTCCTACCCACTCGAGCTTCCGGCGTCCAGGGTTGTTCACTTGCCAGCGCAGTACACATGGCCTTCCCCTAACAAGGAAGGGCTCTCGTTAGCTCACGCTCACCCTTGGCCAATTGAAAAGAGCAAAAAAAAGTCAACGCACGACATTTGGAACAACATCCAGTGTAAAAACAGACCGACCACCTGTTTCAGCGAGAGTTCCCCTTCCTGGAAGCCATCTGTATTCTGTTTCCAATTCCTCCCTCTTCAACATGTCTTTTCTGTTTGGTTTTTATTTACTCACCAAATCACCTCCAATCAGTTGCACCTTCAAGTAAAAACGGTTGAAATTTCAGTTGCTGCTTTTTTTCTGTCTGGGCCACATGTCGGACGGACAATGATGTCGTTTGTTCCAAGGTCACGGGTGCAAATACATGTGCGCTTCCTGTTTGCGACTAACACGGGCCGTTCACGGACCGGGCTGCTTTTTGGTTGCCGGGCGTCAAAAACAACAATTATTTCACGCATTCTAACTGTGTGATTCTTTGCTAAACTTTTAATCTTCTAAAAGGGGCGAAAAAAGTGAAACTTTGCTGTGTGTATTTCTACTACTAGGTACTAAGCAGTTGTGTGCAGTTCCCCCCCCCCTCCGAAATTGATATTAATGCACGCTACACTGGTGCTCCGGATCAAAAAGTTAAGAGCTGTATAGAAACAAAGAAAATGGGTGGGGAATGGTTGAAAGTCTTCAATCAGAGGAACTGTAAATAAGCCGTTTAACTCCTCTCACCTTCTTGTGTGCCAGCCATTTTCTTCCTTTGACCTCCTGTGTGCCCTTCACAGTACATCCTGTGTGCCCTTTGACCTCCTGTGTGCTCTGCTTACTAATGCCAGGACAATCTAATGCTCCGTATTTGTCTTTTGACAGTCGCCAAGAGTGAAGGAGGCGCCCCACAACTCTGAGGTGCGTCCTCCGAGCATTTTCCTCGACGCGTTCAATGGCTTCCGAACAAACAGCCGCTTGACTGACCTTTGTATTTCAGATGTTCCAGACGCCGGAGCCTTTGAACGTACCTACGCCCGCTACCGCCGCCGCCACTGCAGGCGAAGCACAACTACCTCAGGCCGCGGGCACGCTTGCGGCACCTGTCGCCCCTCACCCTGCATCATCAGCAACGGATGGAGGAAGCGCCATCGCTGCTCCAACGCTGGTAACGCACACCTATACGAAAGAAACGCAACAACCGTGTCAAAGTAGTTCAAATGTGATGACGACATTTTCAATGTGACAAATTCTTTTTCACAGGTTCCTTCAGCCTCAAGCAGCGTGACATCTCCAATTTGTTTGGTGCTACGGTTAAGGTGTGTTTCAATTGTGGCGATGCCTGCTCTCTCTTCTCTTGTAATGGAATTTGCCCCTCCTTATTCTTTGTAGAAATAAAAAGAAGGAGTTAAATGACATCCGCTTTGAGTTCATGCCAGGCAGAGGTAAGCCACATTTTTCAATGAAGCAAAAAATGTCCATTCATTGGACTGTTTTAAAACATGTAAAGTTGTCAATAGAAAAATATAAATCATTTCATAATTGTAATACAGTGAGTGACTCTGAGGTACTACGGTTGTCTAGTTGTATATGGGCTCCCTCAAGTGCTACTTTCTCTCTCTCTCTCTCTCTCTCTCTCTCTCTCTCTCTCTCTCTCTCTCTCGCTCTCTCTCTCTCTCTCTCTCTCTCTCTCTCTCTCTCTCTCAGACACAGCAGACGGCGTCTCGCAAGAGCTGGTGTCAGCAGGCCTGGTGGATGGGAGGGATTTAGTAGTAGGTAAGTGCGAACGTCCCTCCTTCCTTCCTTCCTTGCTCTGTCCAGATTCAAAATCCAAATGTAATACCCATTTTTATTTTACTTTGCAGTTGCTGCAAATTTGCAGAAAATTGTGGATCAGCCTAAAACAGATAAAAATGTCGTTTTTAAACTGGTGAGTTGCACAGCATGAGGTTTAAGCGACATCTTCTGCTTAAATGACCATGTTTAGATTGTGGTCCTGAACAGAATCTTCCCAAAACTCACTCGATAGGTTAGAAAGAAAGAAAAAAAAAAAACCTTACATTTTAACACCAGTATCGTGGTGCACGGGCTGGGCTCTCTGGAGTGGTACACTAAAGAATCATTGCTTAAGTTCTTGCTAAATACCTAATCTTGAACATTTTGAGATCATTAAAAAAAAAAGTATTTTGGAAATATTGACATTTTATCATGTGTACTCTTTGCAGGCCTCTGGAATCGAGGGATCGGAAATACCAGATGATGTCAAATTAATCGGCTTTGCGCAGCTCACCATTAGCTAAGTCGATGTTTACTACGATGGGACCGTGACTTGCCTAAAAGATGTGAAATTGTTGAGAAAAGAACATATTTAAATAGAGATTGTTACATTTTTTTTTTCTTTTCTATGGCTGTAAAGAAAACCACTACTGCCAAAGAAAATGACTGTTCAACAGCCGCTTTTTATTGAGGCGGCGGGCTCGAGTCTAACGACGCACAGTGTGAAAAAACGTTTACAGAGTAGTTTAGTGGCTGCGAGAATGTTCAACCCCATTTGGAGTCTTCGCTTTAGCTTTCCTTCAATATTTGGCGCATTTGCACATTGTCAACTTTCACAATGCCTAAAGCAAAACTACTGAATGCCAACGTTTCAACTCTGAAGAATCACAAAAAAGAAACGCATGAAGGCAAGGTAGACCCATTTGAGATCTCCAGTAAAACTCCAGCATATTTATTTTCAATTGCCACGTCTTTTTTGATATCGCGGTAATGGCTGTAAATGATGAATCCTTAAGCTAGCATCCAAAAATCAAACACTTGCGTCAGTTTGTTGCATCAACCTAAAAACAAATCAAGAAATGGCGTGAATATTTACACTTGCCTTAAGAATTTTGATCGAATGACAACAGCTGAAAGCACACATTTTCCAAACGCCTTGGTAGCCAGCTAAAGCTTGTTGGTCTACGCACAGAAGGAAGTACTTGATTTACTCGTATGTAAATGATGAAATCAGGATGTTTTTTTCCACTGGTATGTTTCACGCTTGGCCTTGGATCTGTCTCAAACTATTTTTGATGACTTTTCTTCCTTTCTAACCAGAGTGTCAAAATTCCATAAGTGGAAGCCACAACATTGAGTGGACAGGATATATGCCGTATCTTTCCTTTATCTGATCAGATAAAATATAAAAATGTTATATAGTAATTAGAATCCTGACTGTCCACGCTGTTTTGGTTGAGGATTTCCAAGAATGTTTCTCATGAGCCTTTTTCACCAGAAATGATTTTATCAGTTTGTGACAGCAAATGGCTTGTTGCCACTTATAGAACATGTACAAACATGTATTGTTTAGCAAATATTAAATTCAGAATGTTGTATTGCGTCTTAATATGAGTGACAGTCATTGTAGTAAAACTTTTTGGGGTGAAAAAAGTCAAAGGGTTAAGGGCAGCCCAGAAATAAAGTCAAGGCCCATGGGGGTGAGTCAGTAAAACCGTGACTCTCCATGGCTTGGAGAGAGCAAATATGCAGGTCGGACCGAACCAGATTGGAGCTGACGCCACCCGCCACTCTGAAGCCATCCACTTGTTTCCATGCCAAGAAGAATGAGTGATGAAGCCAGACATTTGACAAATGGTGTCTGAGGTGCTTGGAAAAACAATCACAGCTCCGACATTTGATAATAAACAAAAAAAATAAAAAAAACTTGGGGGGGGGGGGTAGAAATAAATGAGCTGTACAAAAAGACAAAAAACTTTAACATTAGCCTACACTTACATCATATCGTTACATATAAGTTAAAAAAAGGAAAAGAGCGGTTTAATTTGATTGTTTTTATTGTCAAACAAAAATAGAACCTATTGCGAGAAACGAAGGAAAGTACAACGACGCGTATACGTTTTGGATTCCCTGAATTTGACCCTAAGATAGCAAAAGTGTACCGTGTGTCGCCCTCTGCCGGTCAAGTATGAGAAATGACGCCGCGTATATTCGTTTTGGTTTCCCTGAATTTGACCATAGGATAGCAAAAGTGTACCGTGTGTCGCCCTCTGCTGGTCAGGATGATAAACGCTCCCGTTGATCAATTCCTTCCGGGAATCCAAAACAAAATATACGAGCCGTTTCTTGATTTGCATGTAGTGCTGTATTAGAAAAAAAAATAGAAAATCCATTTTTCTTTCTACCAATCTTCCCAAGCAACGGTTTGCGATTAAAACGCAACATTTGAATGCTTGCATTGCAACTGTTCAATGACAATTAAAAGAAGTCCAAAAGTTGAAACAGACTTAAGAGAGATCTTGATTATTTCACCTTATTATTGCAGCTTATTTTTATTCACAGCAAGTGACAACAACAATTAGTTTGAACTTGTGCAACTGCAAGGAAGAATGGGCAGCTCTGACCCAATCCGCATAATTTCCAATTATAAAAAAAAAAATGGCAAAATGGCGGTGTACCTAATGGAGTGTACGAGTGACGTCACAGATCGAACAGCCAATCAGAAAGTGGGGGTGAGGGCGGGTGTGGCGCTTTTCACTTAAACCAGGGATGTCGACCTCCAGTCCTCGAGGGGCCGCGTTCCAATATGTTTTCCAAGTGACCCTCGTTAAATGCAGGTGCGTGAAAACTTTTAGCTCCTGCAGACCGTGAAAGGAGCTAAAACTTTTCACGCAGGTGCGCTTAACGGGGGTCACTTGGAGAACATGTTGGAACGCGGCCCCGAGGACTAGAGCTTGACGCCTGTGACCTTTGACCATGATACTTCCCTCATAAAGTGGCCTGCGATTAGGTACACTTGAAAATGGCGGTGTACCTAATGGAGTGTCCGTGTGATTCCCTCGTTAAGCGCACCTGCGTGAAAAGTTTTAGCTCCTGCGGAACGTGAAAGAACGTATTGAATGGGTTGTTAACATTAACAGGTCATTATGAATCGATAAAAGCCTGCGACTTTGTATTCGTTGAACGATTCGTTTGAACGAATCGTTTGAGTGAACCCGATTCTAAAGATTCGTTCACCTAAAAGAACTGGAATGCACATCACTAGTCCGAAGCAACCCTTTCCACAGTAGTCACCATGACAGCCGACCACCTGGTGGCGTCAGTGTGCCGAGCGCCGTTGGACGATCAGGAGAAGAAGATTTGAATCGACGGATGTGACGTCAGGTCTTTAGGTCAATTGAAGGCAGGTGTGCTCGCTCAAGGGGAGTTATCATATGGAGGTGCCACCGATCGCGTGGCGGCGTGGCGCGGCGCGGCGCGGCGCGGCGGACGGTTTCTCAGGTAAGCGAGCATGCTCGCAAATGTTTGTCGTCTCCTGCCGTTTTTCACGACGGACGCCGTCCGTGTTTGTTGCACGATTGGCACGCTTTGTTGCCTTTTCTCACAAGCCCTTTTATTTCTTTCTTTCTTTCTTTCTTTCTTTCTTTATTTTGTTTGTCGCAGGATTGTCGTACTCTCGTGACTCACGCGACGGTGGGCCTGGAGGTAAATTGTAGGCCGGAGGCCATTTAGCCCGTGAGCAAATGTTTGTACTTTCTTACGATGCCATTTTTTATTTCTTGCAGGATTTTCGCTGTCTAGGGAGTGCACGGCACAATCGACTTTGCGTCGCGTCGTTGCGCGTTTTGGTCGTTTTGCCGCTACGGTATTTCAAATGTCTTTCGCGGGTGTTTTTTTTTTTTTTTTTTTTTTTAATAATGCTGGCCAGCATTTTTTCATTCGTTTGTTAAAAGTTCGTAAATGACGCCGGCGATAAGCTCGTGTTTGTCTGACTATAGGAAATGTTAGTTTGACTCTAGTTAACTGAACACTTTTTTATTATTTTATATCATGCGTGTGCCATTTCCGTGTTATGCAAACTGATAAATGTAACGAATTTAAGTCATGTCCAAATCAGAGCATATCCATTCAGAGATGGCGCCCGCCCGCTCTCGTTCCGTCACGCAACAAACATTTGCGCGGGTTATTTTTTCCCGTTTTGGACGCCGCCAACCTGGATCATCCATCTGTCCAATGTGAGGTGAGTTGTAGATGATGAAATTAAAATATGAATTATAATCTTTAATAATTCTTGTAATTTACCACAATGGAATGATTATATATTTTTTCAAATATAAAACTCTACTTAGAATGTATAAAATTCAAACATTAACTAATTTAGATCAATTATCATAACTTACTGCAATATAATATTCTTTTCTCAAATGTAAAACTCCTAGTATGTATAATTGTTGGTAAAAAAATCATGCCATTGGCACTCTACTCAATGTCTATTTTTGTTGCAATAATTTGCTTGTCTTTTGTAGCACTAAAAAAGGCCGCCCAGCCAGCATCCTTCAATAAAAAGCAAGCAGGAGGCTCTTGAAGGAGCCCTTTCAGTGATGTTGAGGACACTAAGGAGGAAGAGTAGTCCTAAATCAGGTGAAAACCTGTTTTTGTCAAGTTTCAGCTTACCAACACACAATGGTAGTCGAGTTTTAGCGTGCCAGCACACAATTAATGTCTGTCTGTGTTTTTGTAGGCTGCAAGAGGAGCCGAATGGGATAAGTAATTCCACATGAAAAGGCGCAATGGCCTATCCAAAGGCGCAATGGCCTATCCAAAGGCGTAATGGCCTATCCAAAGGCGCAATGGCCTATCCAAAGGCGCAATGGCCTATCCAGAGGAGCAATGGCCTATCCAGAGGAGCAATGGCCTATTCAGAGGAGCAATGGCCTATCCAAAGGAGCAATGGCCTATCCAAAGGAGCAATGGCCTATCCAAAGGAGCAATGGCCTATCCAAAGGAGCAATGGCCTATCCAAAGGAGCAATGGCCTATCCAAAGGAGCAATGGCCTATCCAAAGGAGCAATGGCCTATCCAAAGGAGCAATGGCCTATCCAAAGGAGCAATGGCCTATCCAAAGGAGCAATGGCCTATCCAAAGGAGCAATGGCCTATCCAAAGGAGCAATGGCCTATCCAAAGGCGCAATGGCCTATCCAAAGGAGCAATGGCCTATCCAAAGGTGCAACGGCCTATCCAAAGGAGCAACGGCCTATCCAAAGGAGCAACGGCCTATCCAAAGGAGCAACGGCCTATCCAAAGGAGCAACGGCCTATCCAAAGGAGCAACGGCCTATCCAAAGGAGCAACGCCCTATCCAAAAGAGCAATGCCCTATCCAAAAGAGCAATGCTATATCAAGTCAAGAATCAAGCACCACGCTGCAAAAGTCGACGTTTGCGGATCATGTGCCCAGGAGGGGGCAGTGTGGTTGCCTTTGGTTATGGGTGCACGACGGAAAGGTTGCAGGTGTGGCCAGTGTTTGGGGCTCTGATGGTTGGTCTTGCTTAAGAGGTGTGCAGTGGTTGTGGCTTGTCTGGATCCAGCGTTGTCTTGTGCTTTGTTGCCATTGACGGCTCACTTGGGGGAGGACGTGGTTACGTGGACGGAGACAAAACGAAACTTTGATGTGGATCCGAATGTTCAATTTTGCCATATGATTTTGTCTTTTTCTAACCTGCCACTGTTGTACTTGCTGCATTCTTTGTTCTCCCCCATCGGTGTAGGGCGGCGTTGGAGCGAGCCGATCCCGAATGTCCAATTTTGCAATTTGACTTCTACCATTTTGTCTTTTTCTAACCTGCCACTGTTGCACTTCATCTAACCCTAACCTACCACCGCTGTGGTACTTGCGTTCTTTGTTCTCCCCTAGGTGTAGGGCAGCATTGGAGCGAGACGGTAACATTTTGTGTCTTTTTCTAACCTACCACTGTCGTGCTTGATCTAAGCTGTGTGTCCTTTGTTCTCTAGGTGTAGGGGGCGGTGTTTGGGCGAGCCGGTCCACGAGGAAGACGTAATGATGCGAGCAGCGCCCAACTCATTGCATGTTCTGCCATTTGCAGGCCGGACGCGAAAGGGGGGGGCGCACGGCCCGATCCGACCGGGCGATGCTCACCAATCGTAGCTAGCCGCTGTGATCAAGTAAGCAAGTGACCGACAACTTGGGGTGCTGTTTGTGTTTCTAACATTTGTTTCTCTTTCTGCAGATGGCGACCGGGATGTGACACGATCTGATCAGAGGTGAACGTACCACTGTGGCATCGCTCTGACGTCGCCGAGTTGTGAGGGAGACCCGCTTCCCTGGAGGCGTCGACCTGCGCAGCTTCAACGTGTGAAATGGATTCTTTTTTTTTTTTTTTTAAATTACACCAGCGGTGTCCCAATGTCTGCTTGAGGGCTGCATACTGAAACAAATTCTGAATTCTTTGACGCAAATTCATTAAATCAATCACGAAATGTTGCCATTGATATTTAGTGCTACAAAGCAGTGTCGTGTTCAGTCGTGTGGTGTGTTGATCAAGTTGCCCTGAGGCTGCCATTTGGACACCAATGGTGACATGTGTGTAGGGCTGCACGTGTATTGGAAAACTGCCATATGGTGGTCTAGGTTATTGACATGCACTTTAAGACAGCAAAGAAATTTTTTTTTTCATGTCTCAAATGAAACATGCTTTCTTGCCTAACTATTTGTAATGAGTTAAGACGATATCATTGATGTAAGTTAAAGTTAACTCATCTAACTGATCTCATTGCGATCAAATAGTTAACCTCCATCCAAGAATTTTGCACAACTTGCCTCAATGCAGTGGTCTGGCCCAATACTGCCATATCATTGATTTTCCAAAATATTGTGCAGCCCTCATTGAGTGCCAAACGCGCAGCGACGGCAAGCGCAAGCGACCGCGCAGCGACGGCAAGCGCAAGCGACCGCGCAAGCGACCGCGCAAGCGACCGCGCAAGCGACCGCGCAGCGACGGCAAGCGCAAGCGACCGCGCAGCGACGGCAAGCGCAAGCGACCGCGCAAGCGACCGCGCAGCGACGGCAAGCGCAAGCGACCGCGCAGCGACGGCAAGCGCAAGCGACCGCGCAGCGACGGCAAGCGCAAGCGACCGCGCAGCGACGGCAAGCGCAAGCGAGCGCAAGCGACCAAGCGCAAGCGACTGCAAGCGCAAGCGACTGCAAGCGCAAGCGACGGCAAGCGCAAGCGACTGCGCAAGCGAGACTTTTGTGCTTGTCTTGCTAGGTGGAAGAGACGATGTATGAAACGAAGAGCCGGTGGACGGAGGCCACCAGACCCGCGATTGCTGAGCGGGGTGCAAAGGAAGGAATCACCCAAAGAAAGCAGTCGCCAAGTGTTGAAGAGGAGCCTGATGCACGACTGGCCAAGGCTGGCCAGAGGCGGTGACATGGCAATCCAATATGCAACGCACTTGTTAGTTTTAATTTGATTTCCTCATTTGTCTGCCGTTCAGGGTTGCCGGGGCGGCGGATGGGACGAGCGCCAGCCTGCACCCAGAGAGACTGGGCTGCACCCACAAGACCAGGGAGGGGGCAGGTCATGAGTACGTTGACAGATGTGAGCCGCATGCAACTGAGTACCGTTTGTCTTTTTGCACTTGTGCGAGGCGGAAGACGAGTCCAACACTGGCCGGAGCAGACCCGGACCTTGGCCTGTGACGAGCGGCCCACACGAGACTGATGGGTGCAGATGCAGCCAGCGTTTTGGGGGGAGTATGACTTTGTTTTTTCTTTTGTGCTTTCCGTACCCCTGTCGGTTTGAATAGGGTAACTAGTAGCACGCACGGGCATTTGGGTTGCTGTGACCCTCTAGATACGAATCGGCAAAGTAGAAACCCCCTCCCTGCCTTCCTCCCCCTCCCTCCCTCTCTCGCTCGCTCTCTTTCTCCAACGCGCCCGGCAGTACCTGCATGGCCTGGTGCACTCAGGGTGGAACGTGGCTATACCTTGCCCTTTGTGGAATACCAGGGTATAATGTCTGCCAGACTGGGTCCCAGTGTCGTCGACGGTGTCGAGGACAAGGAGATTCTCCGTGACGCTCTCCGTGACGTCACGTTTTCCTCTTTTTCTCCTCTCGGGGCCAAGCCAGCTCTACTCAGGGGGAACTGGCCGGTTGCGCTTAAGTGCGCACCAAAGCCTCTTTTCATCTCCTCTCGCTCTCTCCCTCCCTCCCTCCCTCCCTCCCTCCCTCCCTTTTTGTAAGGGGTTAAACATTTCATAACCCGGATTGCTCCAATGCGGGAGGGCCGTATGAGACATGCGCCAGCCCGTGCGTGCCGCTAGTTACCTGATTCAAACTTACCTTAGTCTAGGTTGGGGGGGTGCTAGTGGAATTTTTTCCCCTTGCCAAAACCAACACAATATGTCTGCCTTTCAGGATTGCTGGGGCACTGGATCGGACGAGTGCCTGCACAGAGAGGGACTGGACAGGACCGCGGGACCAGAGGGTAATAATAAAAAACTTTATTTGTAGAGCACCTTTCATACAAGAAATGCAGCTCAAAGCACTTTACGACAAAGAAAGAAATTATAAGCATTGAATTCTTCATATAGGAACAGACATAAAAAGAAAACAAAAACATTCATGTGTGCATACGCTATTAATAAAGGGAGCTTAAAATAGGAGCAAGCTTTAATAGACAGGTAATGAGTACGTCCACAGAAGTGAACCGCATGCAACAGAGAGCCGTTTTTCTTTTTGCAGTGGCACGAGGCGGAGGATGAGTCCAAACGTCGAATACCGGCCGGGGGGGGGAGCCAACCTTCGCCCGTGTTGAGCGGCCGACACGAGACGGACGGGTGCAGATGCGGCGAGGGCAAAGCGCCCAGCCAGTATTTAAGGAGAGTATGACTGCATTTTTTCTTTTGTCCTTTCTTTCCTTCCCTCCCTCCCTCCCTCCACTTTTTCACTGGGTGTGCACACTGGCTATCTGCATGATGCCTCTTTCTTTCTCTCTCAGCGCCGCGTCATTTTGCAATATTGTTGTTTTACTGTTGTTTTTTTTAATCATGAAATGAACTGTTTGTACTGTAATTGTGTGTGTGTGTACCACTGAACTGCAATTAAACTGTGAACTGAATTCAAGTGGTCCATTTTAAACATTGGCATTGGCAGTCTATCGTGCATACAAACTGGAATCATTTGAGACATTCTCAATGACAAGACAATTGTAAAGTTAGGCTGAAACAAAATTGACTTGTTAAATATGCAGTGTCAGGCTTTTTTTTTTTTTTTTTAACTACACAAAGAAAAGCTGCATGCATTCTAAATTGTTGACAAAAGCCAAGTAGCCAGACACCCATAGATGCAAACGACAAGTGTACGAACGGTCTCTGTTGCGATCAGTAAGTCATCTTTGGCAACCCTGCTTTAAAATGGCCACCGAACTCAGAATCTTGCAGAATGTTGGTACATTTTCTGTAAGAGTAAAAGCTGTTATTTGAATCTAGTCAGAGCCATTTTTTGGTTTGTTTTGAATCATCATTTATCATGTGGGCATTCTTGTGAATAAAATCAACAGTGGTGTGTTTGCTTCCTGTTGGTGGTCTTGTAAATAAAGTCAACTTCGGTGTAGGCTGCAAGAGGCGCCGAATGGGACAATTCCATATGAAAAGGCACAATGGCCTATCCAAAGGAGCCATGGCCTATCCAAAGGAGCCATGGCCTATCCAAAGGAGCCATGGCCTATCCAAAGGAGCCATGGCCATATGCAAAGGAGCAAAGGAGCAATGGCCATATGCAAAGGAGCAATGGCCATATCAAGTCAAGAATCAAGCATCGCGCTGCAGAAGTCGACGTGTGCGGATCATGTGCCCAGGAGGGGGCAGTGTGGTTGCCTTTGGTTATGGGTGCACGACGGAAAGATTGCAGGTGTGGACAGTGTTTAGGGCTCTGATGGTTGGTCTTGCTTCCGAGGTGTGCTGTGGTTGTGGCTGGTCTGGATCCAGCGTTGTCTTGTGCTTGGTTGCCATTGACGGCCCACTTGGGGGAGGACTTTTCAAACTGAACTTTGACGTGGAGCTGAATGTCCAATTTTGCCATACGACTTGTACCATTGTGTATCTTTTTCAAATTCCACTGCAGACCTCAATCGGAAATCAAATTAAGGGGGTTTTTATTTCAAAGTTTGTGCCCCTAGTTGTCTCTCTATGTACAATAAAAGAGTCGAGTAAGAACTTATCGATGCTGCACTTGCAGCTTTTTTTAAAGAGTAATTAAAAGGTCGAATTTCCTCCAATATATAGTTTTAAAAAATGTTACTGAATGGGTGAAACGTATGAGAGTTTAAAAAATAAATAAAATTAAAAAAAGGCTTGTGGAACTTTTGTTAGCACTGTAGTGCCAGCAAGGGGGGGCTGGGCAGGGTGGTGGGCGACTGTTCCATAAAAAAGAAATGATCAGACATGTATACATTATGGCACAAGTCCTGCACAACTTGATGTATGCTTCAAGAATGTACATTAACATTATGATTTGTTTATTGAATTGAATTACATCAAAATTATATCTGTCTGTGGAAATATGAAATATGGTGATGTCTAAAATCAGTCCATCCCTTCACTTTGCTATTGTCTTCTTTCCCCTCTGAAGGTTTTTATAGATACTGATGATGGTGTTACAAATACTTTCATGTACAGTGTAAATCCCCTTCAAGGAAATTTAATTTATATACGTGTGTATATATATGATAAATCTGAATCTAATGGTGACCTCAAGTGTTTTTAAATATTTCCATCTGTTAATTTCCTTTGGGCCGAGCCCCCTCCGGCCTGCGCCTGTAAACTCCTCCATCATAATACATTTCCAAGCTATGTAAAGATGAAAAAATATTGCCATTTACTGCCATATTGCAGGTGCGGGAAAAGTTTTTGGTCACTTTCACGTTCCGCAGGAGCTAAAAGTTTTCCCGCAGGTGCACTTAACGAGGGAATCACACGGACACTCCATTAGGTACACCGCCCTTTTCAAGTGTACCTAATAACTGGCCACTTTATGAGGGAAATATCATGGTCAAAGGTCACAGGTGTCAAGCTCTAGTCCTCGGGGCCGCGTTCCAACATGTTTCCCAAGATTCCCTCGTTAAGTGCAGGTGCGTGAAAAGTCGTGTCATCGTGTTTGTCGTATCATTGTGTGTGTGTGTATCACTACTGCAGTGTAGTGTTGGCTCGTGAGTGAACGATGGGTTCAAAAGAACGAATGTTTTCAGTGAACGAGAGTGAACGAAAAGATCTAAAGATCTTTGTAGCCATGAGGGAAAAACTTGTTTGGACCCGTTTGAAAATCATTGATTTGATATGACTCAAGAATTGTCTCTGTGCAAAGGTGTGGTGTTTCTTAGCAACTGACTTGAAAATGAGTCCACGGGAGCACTGCAACGGCGGCAGAATTTTTGCAAGAACAATTCATTTTAGGATGAACTCTCGATACAAATATTTTCATTTGATTGAAGGCAATGGCGTTAACCACTCGACCAGAGCTCTTGCTGTGCTTAGGGTTAGGGTTTGTGTTAGGCTTGCTCTCGCTTTTGCTGTGCTTAGGGTTAGGCTTGCTTATGCAACCAAATCACCTCAGTTGTTTATCACTTCCTCTGATATTTTTGAACTTACCGTAATTTTCGGACTGTAAGTCGCACCGGAGTATAAATGAGCAGCAGGGGGGGGCCCCATTTCAACCCCTTCCACTGAGTGCCAAGCAGGGAAGAAATGGGTACCATTGTTATAGTCACTGGTATGACTCGGCAGGGGTTTGAACCCACAACCTCCCAGTCTCAGGGCGGACACTCTCCTCTTAGGCCACTGAGCTGGTAAACACTCGTGTCGTAGTATAACACTTATAGTCGTTTTTAAATAACGTGTATACCTATATACGCCTAAATATTGTCATCCAATATATCTACTGCAATTTCACATTAGATTGCTGGTTTGAAATTTGCTTTTGATATTATTATTTTTAATAAACATTTATGTTAAAACGTGTCTGGCGTCTTATTCCTTGTTTTTATATTCGCCAATTAAAACATAAAAATCAGACATTTTATATGACAATATGTGTAGGTACACTACACGAGGTTAAAAAAAAAAAGAGAATAAATAAATAAAGGGTTAATTGCACAACAAAAGTATACTCGATACAAATATTTTCATTTGATTGAAGGCAATGGCATTAACCACTCGACCAGAGCCTGCTCGGGAACCAAAGGAGATTTGGTCATATTGATAGGGCATCCTCCATCCAAACATGTTCGGTGTTGAAAGTTTCAACGGATAGTCCGAAGCAAGCCTTTCCACAGTAGTCACCATGACAGGCGACCACCTGGTGGCGTCAGTGTGCCGAGCGCCGTTGGACGATCAGGAGAAGAAGATTTGAATCGACGGATGTGACGTCAGGGCTTTAGGTCAATTGAAGACAGGTGTGCTCGCTCAAGGGGAGTTATCATATGCAGGTGCCACCGAGCGCGGGCCGGCGGCGGCGGACGGTTTCTCAGGTAAGCGAGCATGCTAGCAAATGTTTGTCGTCTTTGTCGTTTAAAAAAAAAATCCTCTTTTAATATTCATGATTTCCTTATTTCTTAAAACTGACCAAATTTAAACGGATGTCTTCCTTTAGTCCAGCTCGTTCCAGCGGCATTGGTCTTGTGTATGTATGATTTTGTGTGTGTTTTTTAATAACGTTTTCATACTTTATTTTATTGTATGTAAATAGCTGTTAGTCACGTGACCCAATGTGGAGGTACTTGTGGGCGGGGCCTGCTAAAAGACCAACTACGGAAGCTCCCCAAGTGCTGATGTGCATTCCAGTTCTTTTAGGTGAACTGAATCTTTAGAATCTCTTTGAACGAATCGTTCACTCACGAGCCAACACTATTTGGGTTTTCAGTCTTGAGGTGAGCGTTGGCTGCCCTTCTGTCACTGTCATGGACACGAGTCTTTGGTCAAGTGGTAAACGTCATTGCCTCTAACACGATGGAACCATGGTTCGGGACCCGACCTTACCCGCGAGCTGTACTTTGTCGATTTTCACTCACTTCTGCATAAAGTTTGTGACTTTTTTTTTTTTTTTTTTTGAAGGCAGGTTTCAGTCTTGCCTGTCGGAGAGGTGGGCGTGGTCAAGCCAATTTCAGTTGCGCTGTGATTGGTCAGACTGAATTTGGGCAGAGGTAGGAGGCGGGCAAAGTGGCACTTAGGTTTTTGAAGGCAGTTTTCAGTCTTGAGGTGAGCGACAGGTGCAACCGCCCGCGTGTGAAGTGGCCTGTCACGTGGTACGCTAGTGTGCAAAGCACCATTGGACGAGCAGGCGAGGAAGATTTGAATTGACGGATGTGACGTCATGTCTTCGGGTGTTGTCAAATACCGGTGCAATCACCCGCGCAGCGGGCGGTTTCTCAGGTAAGCTAACATGCTAGGAAATGTTTGTCGTTCATTGGCGTTTCTCACGACGGACGCCTTGTTTGTTTGTTGCAGGATTCAAGGCGAGTTATCAAATGCAGGCGCCACCGACCGTGTGGCGGTTTCTCGGGTAAGCTATCAAATGTTTGTCGTTCATTGCCGTTTCTCACGACGGACGCCTTGTTTGTTTGTTGCAGGATTCAAGGCGAGTTATCAAATGCAGGCGCCACCGACCGTGTGGCGGTTTCTCGGGTAAGCTATCAAATGTTTGTCGTTCATTGCCGTTTCTCACGACGGACGCCTTGTTTGTTTGATGCGAACAAATATCTTGAAAATCTTTTCACACTCGTCCCGGCCACCGCGACTGCCGTTTTGCCGCTACAGTATTTCAAACCTCTTTGGCGTTGTGTTTCGTCAAATTAACAATGTTGCATTACATATAGTGTGCTATTTCCGTGTTATGCAAACTGATGAATGTGACAAATTTGTTACGTCATGTTCAAATCTATTCCAAGATGGCGCCCGCCCGCCCGCCTTCCGTTATGCAACAAACATTTGCGAGCGTGATTTTCTCCCGTTTAGTCGACTGCTCGATTCATGCCGACATTTTTGAGTGAGTTGATGGATGATAAAATTAAATTATTATAATTCGGATACTTTTGTAATTATTATAACTCATTACAATATACTGATAATTGTATACATATTTTAAATATAAAACTGGAGTTGGTATGTGTAATTGTTGCAAAAATATCATGCCATTGCCACTCTACTCAATGTCTATAATTGTAACTCCCAGATGCAGAGCAAATAGTATGGTATGATATTGTATGGTATTGTATTGTATGTATTGTATTGTATGCATTGTGTGTATGGTAGCGTATGGCAGGGTATTGTATGTGTTCTATGTCAATCCATCCATCCGTCCGTCCACCCACCCGTTCATCCAACCCATCCACCCACCCACCCATCCAACCCATCCAGCCCATCCAACCCATCCACCCATCCATCCACCCATCCACCCACCCATCCATCCACCCAGCCACCCATCCATCCAGCCACCCAGCCATCCACCGCTTATCCGGACGTAGCCACCCAGCCATCCACCGCTTATCCGGACGTCGGATTGCGGCGGCAGCTGCTTTAGGAGGGACTCCCAGACTTTCCTCTCTCCAGCCACTTCATCCAGCTCAACCCAGGAAATCCCAAGATTTGTATGTATTGTTTGTTTTGTTGTTTTTTGTTTTGTTTTTTGTTTTGTTTTTTGTTTATCTTGTTTTGTTTTTTGTTTTGTATCTATTGTATTGTATGTATTGTATTGTATGTATTGTATTGTATGTATTGTATGCATTGTATTATATGTATTGTATGTATTGTATGTATTGTTTTTTTTTTGTTTTTTGGGTTTTTTTTTTGTTTTTTTTTTTTTTTGTATGTATTGTATTGTATGTATTGTATTGTATGTATTTTTTTTGTTTTGTTTTTGTTTAGTTTTTTGTTTTTTTTGTATGTATGTATTGTATGTATGTATTGTTTTGTATTGTTTGTTTTGTTTTGTTTTTTGTTTTGTATGTATTGTATGTATTGTATTGTATGTATCGTATTGTATGTATTGTATTATGTATTGTATGTATTATTTTATTTTATTTTTATTTTTTTGTTTTTTGTTTTGTTTTGTTTTTTGTTTTGTATGTACTGTATTGTGTGTATTGTATGTATTGTTTTTTTTTTGTTTTCTTTTTTTTTTTTCTGTATTGTATGTATTGTATTGTATTGTATGTATTGTATGTATTGTATGTATTGTATTATATGTATTGTATGTATTGTATTGTATGTATTGTTTTTTTGTTGTTTTTTTTGGTTGTGTTTTTGTTTTTTTTTGTTTTGTATGTATTGTATTGTATGTATTGTATGTATTTTTTTTTTTTTTTTTTTGTATTGTATGTATTTTTTTTTGTTTTTTTTTGTTTTTTGTTTTGTATGTATTGTATTGTGTGTATTGTATTGTATTGTATGTATTGTTTTTTGTTGGGTTTTTTTTGTTTTGTTTTTTTGCATTGTATGTATTGTATTGTGTGTATTGTATTGTATTGTATGTATTGTTTTTTGTTGGGTTTTTTTGTTTTGTTTTTTTTGCATTGTATGTATTGTATGTATGTATGTATTGTATGTATGTATTGTATGTATTGTTTGTATTGTATGTGTTTGTATTGTATGTATTGTATTGTATGTATTGTATTGTATGTATTGTATTGTATGTATTGTATTGTATGTATGTATTGTATGCATTGTATTGTATGTATTGTATTGTATGTATTGTATTGTATGTATTGTATTGTATGGTATTGTATTGTATGTATTGTATGTATTGTATTGTATGTATTGTATGTATTGTATTGTATGTATTGTATGTATTCTATTGTATGTATTGTATGTATTGTATTGTATGTATTGTTTTTTTTGTTTTTTTTGCATTGTATGTATTGTATGTATGGTATTGTATGGTATTGTATGGTATTGTATTGTATGGTAATGTATGTATTGTATTGTTTGTATTGTATGTATTGTATGTATTGTTTGTATTGTATGTATTGTTTGTATTGTATGTATTGTATTGTATGTATTGTTTTTTGTTTTTTGTTTTTTTTGTTTTGTTTTTTGTTTTGTATGTATTGTATGTATTGTATTGTATTGTATGTATTGTTTTGTTTTGTTTTTTGTTTTGTATGTATTGTATGTATTGTGTGTATTGTATTGTATGTATTGTTTTGTTTTTTTTTGTTTTGTTTTCTTTTTTGTTTTGTTTTTTGTTTTTTTGTATTGTATGTATGTATTGTATTGTATGTATTGTATTGTATTGTTTGTATGTATTGTTTGTATGTATTGTTTGTATTGTATTGTATGTATTGTTTGTACGTATTGTTTGTATTGTATGTATTGTATTGTTTGTTTTGTTTTTTGTGTTTTGTTTTTTGTTCACCCATCCACCCACCCATCCATCCATCCACCCACCCATCCATCCACCCATTTTTTTTGCATTGTATGTATGGTATTGTATGGTATTGTATGGTATTGTATGGTATTGTATGGTATTGTATGGTATTGTATGGTAATGTATGTATCGTATTGTATGTATTGTATGTATTGTATGTATTGTATGTATTGTATGTATTGTTTGTATTGTATGTATTGTATGTATTGTATGTATTGTATGTATTGTATGTATTGTTTTTTGTTTTTTGTTTTTTGTTTTTTTTGTTTTGTTTTTTGTTTTGTATGTATTGTATTGTATTGTATGTATTGTTTTGTTTTGTTTTTTGTTTTGTATGTATTGTATGTATTGTGTGTATTGTATTGTATTGTATGTATTGTTTTGTTTTTTTTGTTTTGTTTTCTTTTTTGTTTTGTTTTTTGTTTTTTTGTATTGTATGTATGTATTGTATTGTATTGTATTGTATGTTTGTATTGTATTGTTTGTGTGTATTGTTTGTATGTATTGTATGTATTGTATTGTATGTATTGTTTGTATGTATTGTTTGTATTGTATGTATTGTATTGTTTGTTTTGTTTTTTGTGTTTTGTTTTTTGTTCACCCATCCACCCACCCATCCATCCATCCACCCACCCATCCATCCACCCATCCATCCAGCCACCCATCCAGCCAGCCACCCAGCCATCCACCGCTTATCCGGACGTCAGATTTTTTTGTATTGTATGTATTGTATGTATGTATTGTTTTGTTTTGTTTTTGGTTTGTTGTTTTTTGTTTTGTTTTGTTTTTTGTTTTGTATGTATTGTATGTATGTATTGTATGTATTGTATTGTATGTATCGTATTGTATCGTATTGTATGTATTGTATTGCATTGTATTGTATGTATTGTATTGTATTGTATGTATTGTATTGTATGCATTGTATTGTATGTATTATTTTTTATTTTTTGTTTTTTTTTGTTTTGTTTTTTGTTTTGTATGTACTGTATGTATTGTATTGTGTGTATTGTATTGTATGTATTGTTTTGTTTTTTGTTTTGTTTTTTTTGTTTTGTTTTCTTCTTTTTTTTTGTTTTTTTGTATTGTATGTATTGTATGTATTGTATTGTATGTATTGTATTGTATGTATTGTATTGTATTGTATGTATTGTATTGTATGTATTGTATTGTATGTATTGTATTGTATGTATTGTATTGTATGTATTGTATTGTATGTATTGTATTGTATGTATTGTATTGTATGTATTGTATTGTATGTATTGTTTGTATTGTATGTATTGTATGTATTGTATTGTATTGTATTGTATGTATTGTATTGTATGTATTGTATTGTTTGTTTTTGGTTTTTTTGTTTTTTGTTTTGTATGTATTGTATGTATTGTGTGTATTGTATTGTATGTATTGTTTTGTTTTGTTTTTTGTTTTGTTTTTTTTGTTTTGTTTTCTTTTTTTTGTTTTTTTGTATTGTATGTATTGTATGTATTGTATTGTATGTATGTATTGTATTGTTTGTATTGTTTGTATGTATTGTATTGTATGTATTGTATTGTATGTATTGTATTGTATGTATTGTATTGTATGTATTGTATTGTATGTATTGTATTGTATGTATTGTATTGTATTGTATGGTATTGTATGTATTGTATTGTTTGTATTGTATTTGTATTGTGTTGTTTGTATGTATTGTTTGTATGTATTGTTTATATGTATTGTATGTATTGTATTGTATGTATTGTATTGTTTGTCTTGTATTGTATGTATTGTATTGATTGTATTGTATTGATTGTATTGTTTGTATTGATTGTATTGTATTGATTGTATTGTATTGATTGTATTGTATTGTATTGTATTGTATTGTATGTATTGTATGTATTGTATTGTTTGTTTTGTTTTTGGTTTTTTGTTTTGTATGTATTGTATGTATTGTATTGTATGTGTTTTTTGTTTTGTATGTATTGTATTGTATGTATTGTTTTTTTTTTTTGTTTTTTTCATTTGTTTTTTCTTTTTTGTTTTGTATGTATTGTATGTATTGTATTGTATGTATTGTTTGTTCTGTATTGTTTGTTTTTCTTTTTTTTTATGTTTTGTTTTGTTTTTTTGTTTTCTATGTATTGTATTGTATGTATTGTATCGTATGTATTGTATTGTTTGTTTTGTTTTTTGTTTTGTATGTATTGTATGTATTGTTTGTATTGTTTGTTTTATCTTTTGTTTTTTTGTTTTTTGTTTCGTTTTTCTTTTGTTTTTTCTTTTTTTTTTGTTTTGTATGTATTGTATGTATTGTATTGTATGTGTTGTATGTATTGTATGTATTGTATTGTATTGTTTTGTATTGTTTGTTTCGTATTGTTTGTTTTTCTTTTTTTTTTTGTTTTGTTTTGCGCCGCGTCATTTTGCAATATTGTTGTTTTACTGTTGTTTTTTTAATCATGAAATGAACTGTTTGTACTGTAATTGTGTGTGTGTACCACTGAACTGCAATTAAACTGTGAACTGAATTCA
>NC_142432.1:300000-377500 GCF_059516105.1 Syngnathus floridae | reverse complement strand
AGTGAGTGAGTGAGTGAGATAGTGAGAGTGAGTGAGTTAGGGTTAGGGTTAGGGTTTAGGGTTAGGGTTTAGGGTTAGAGTGAGTGAGTGAGTGAGTGAGTGAGTGAGTGAGTGTGAGTGAGTGAGTTAGGGTGAGGGTTAGGGTTTAGGGTTAGTGTTTAGGGTTAGGGTTTGAGTGAGTGAGTGAGTGAGTGAGTGAGTGAGTGAGTGAGTGAGTGAGTGAGTTAGGGTTTAGGGTTAGGGTTTAGGGTTTGAGTGAGTGAGTGAGTGAGTGAGTTAGGGTTAGGGTTTGAGTGAGTGAGTGAGTGAGTGAGTGAGTTAGGGTTAGGGTTAGGGTTTGAGTGAGTGAGTGAGTGAGTGAGTTAGGGTTAGGGTTAGGGTTAGGGTTTGAGTGAGTGAGTGAGTGAGTGAGTGAGTGAGTTAGGGTTTAGGGTTAGGGTTTAGGGTTAGGGTTAGGGTTAGGGTTTGAGTGAGTGAGTGAGTGAGTGAGTGAGTTAGGGTTAGGGTTAGGGTTAGGGTTTGAGTGAGTGAGTGAGTGAGTGAGTGAGTTAGGGTTTAGGGTTAGGGTTTAGGGTTAGGGTTAGGGTTAGGGTTAGGGTTTGAGTGAGTGAGTGAGTGAGTGAGTTAGGGTTAGGGTTTAGGGTTAGGGTTAGGGTTTGAGTGAGTGAGTGAGTGAGATAGTGAGAGTGAGTGAGTTAGGGTTAGGGTTAGGGTTTAGGGTTAGAGTGAGTGAGTGAGTGAGTGAGTGTGAGTGAGTTAGGGTTAGGGTTTAGGGTTAGGGTTTAGGGTTAGGGTTTGAGTGAGTGAGAGTGTGCGTGAGTAAGGTTTAGGGTTAGTGATTAGAGTGAGTCGTTGAGTGTGAGTGAGTAGTTAGGGTTAGTGTTAGTAGTGAGTAGAATGAGTAGTTGAGTGCGTGAGTGAGTGAGTCACTCACTCACACTCAACGACTCACTCTAATCACTAACCCTAAACCTTACTCACTCACGCACACTCTCACTCACTCACTCATTCACTTAAACCCTAACCCTAAACCCTAACCCTAAGTCACTCACTCACACTCACTCACTCACTCACTCACTCACTCACTCACTCACTCACTCAATCACTCACTCAAACCCAAAACCCTAACCCTAAACCCTAACTCGCTCACTCACTCACTCACTCACTCACTCACTCACTCACTCACTCACTCACTCTAACCCCAAACCCTAACCCTAAACCCTAACCCCAACTCACTCACTCACTCTCACTATCTCACTCACTCACTCACTCAAACCCTAACCCTAAACCCTAACTCACTCACTCACTCACTGACTCACTCAAACCCTAACCCTAAACCCTAAACACTCACTCACTCACTCACTCACTCACTCACTCACTCACTCACTCACTCACTCACTCAAACCCTAACCCTAACCCTAACTCACTCACTCACTCACACTCACTCACTCACTCACTCAAACCCTAACCCTAAACCCTAACCCTAAACCCTAACCCTAACTCACTCACTCACTCACTCACTCACTCACTCACTCAAACCCTAACCCTAACCCTAAACCCTAACCCTAACCCTAAACCCTAACTCACTCACTCACACTCACTCACTCACTCACTCACTCACTCAAACCCTAACCCTAAACCCTAACCCTAACTGCCTCACTCACTCACTCACTCACTCACTCACTCACTCACTCACTCACTCACTCACTCACTCACTCACTCACTCACTCAAACCCTAACCCTAACTCACTCACTCACTTACTCACTCACTCAAACCCTAAACCCTAACCCTAACCCTAACCCTAAACCCTAACTCGCTCACTCACTAACTCACTCACTCACTCACTCACTCACTCACTCAAACCCTAACCCTAAACCCTAACCCTAAACCCTAACTCACTCACACTCACTCACTCACTCACTCTAACCCTAAACCCTAACCCTAAACCCTAACCCTAACCCTAACTCACTCACTCACTCACTCACACTCACTCACTCACTCACTCACTCACTCACTCAAACCCTAACCCTAAACCCTAACCCTAAACCCTAACCCTAAACCCTAACCCTAACTCACTCACTCTCACTATCTCACTCACTCACTCACTCAAACCCTAACCCTAAACCCTAACTCACTCACTCACTCACTGACTCACTCAAACCCTAACCCTAACCCTAAACCCTAACTCACTCACTCACACTCACTCACTCACTCAAACCCTAACCCTAACCCTAACTCACTCTCACTCACTCACTCACTCACTCACTCACTCACTCACTCACTCACTCACTCTAAGCCTAAACCCTAACCCTAACTCACTCACTCACTCTCACTATCTCACTCACACACTCACTCACTCCCTCAAACCCTAACCCTAAACCCTAACCCTAACTCACTCACTCACACTCACTCACTCCCTCACTCACTCAAACCCTAACCCTAAACCCTAACCCTAACTCACTCACTCACTCAAACCCTAACCCTAACTCACTCACTCACTCACTCACTCAGTCACTCAAAACCTAAACCCTAACCCTAAACCCTAACTCACTCACTCACTCTCACTATCTCACTCACACTCAAACCCTAACCATAAACCCTAACTCACTCACTCACTCACTGACTCACTCAAACCCTAACCCTAAACCCTAAACCCTAACTCACTCACTCACTCACTAACTCACTCACTCAAACCCTAACCCTAACCCTAACTCACTCACTCACACTCACTCACTCACTCAAACCCTAACCCTAAACCCTAACCCTAAACCCTAACCCTAACTCACTCACTCACTCACTCACTCACTCAAACCCTAACCCTAACCCTAAACCCTAAACCCTAACTCACTCACTCACTCACTCACTCACTCACTCACTCACTCACTCACTCACTCAAACCCTAAACCCTAACCCTAACTCCCTCACTCACTCTCACTATCTCACTCACTCACTCACTCACTCAAACCCTAACCCCTAACCCTAACTCACTCACTCACTCAAACCCTAACCCTAAACCCTAACCCTAAACCCTAACCCTAAACCCTAACTCACTCACTCAATCACTCTCACTCACTCACTCACTCACTCACTCACTCACTCACTCACTCACTCAAACCCTAACCCTAAACCCTAACCCTAACTCACTCACTAACTCACTCAAACCCTAACCCTAAACCCTAACTCACTCACTCACTCACACTCACTCACTCACTCACTCACTCACTCACTCACTCACTCACTCACTCACTCACACTCAACTACTCACTCACTCACTCACTCACTCACTCACTCACTCACTCACTCACTCAAACCCTAACATTCAACTACTCACTACTCACTACTAACCCTAACCCTAACTACTCACACTCAACTACTCACTCTACTCACTACTAACCCTAACCCTCACTCACTCACTCACTCACTCACTCACTCACTCACTCACTCACTCACTCACTCACTCACACTCAACTACTCACTCTACTCACTACTAACCCTAACTACTCACTTACTCACTCACTCACTCACTCACACTCAACCACTCACTCTACTCACTACTAACCCTAACCCTAACTACTAACTCACACTCAAGTACTTACTCTACCCACTACTAACCCTAACCCTAACCCTCACTCACTCACTCACTCACTCACTCACACTCAAGTACTCACTCTACTCACTACTAACCCTAACCCTCACTCACTCACTCACTCACTCACTCACTCACTCACTCACTCACTCAACTACTCACTCACACTCAACTACTCACTCTACTCACTACTAACCCTAACCCTCACTCACTCACTCACTCACTCACTCACTCACTCACTCACTCACTCACTCACTCACACTCAACTACTCACTCTACTCACTACTAAGCCTAACTACTCACTTACTCACTCACTCACTCACTCACTCACTCACTCACTCACACTCAACCACTCACCCTTCTCACTACTAACCCTAACCCTAACTACTAACTCACACTCAACTACTTACTCTACCCACTACTAACCCTAACCCTAACCCTCACTCACTCACTCACTCACTCACTCACTCACTCACTCACTCACACTCAAGTACTCACTCTACTCACTACTAACCCTAACCCTCACTCACTCACTCACTCACTCAACTACTCACTCACACTCAACTACTCACTCTACTCACTACTAACCCTAACCCTAACCTTCACTCACTCACTCACTCACTCACTCACTCACTCACTCACCCTAACCCTAATCTCAAACCTTAACCCTAACTCACTCACTCACACTCAACTACTCACTCACTCACTCACTCACTCACTCACTCACTCATTCATTCACTCTAACCCTAACCCTAACTCACTCACTCACTCACTCACTCACCCTAACCTCAAACCCTATCCCTAACTCACTCACTCACACTCAACTACTCACTCACTCACTCACTAACTCACTCATTCACTCACTCTAACACTAACCCTAACCCCAAACCCTAACTCAGTCACTCACTCACACTCACTCACTCTATCTAACCCTAACCCTCACACTCAACTACTCACTCACTCTAACTCTAAACCCTAACCCTAACTCACTCACTCACTCACTCACACCCACTCACTCACTCACTCACTCACTCACTCACTCACTGTTTTGATCTTCATTGCCCATTTATTGGTTTGTGTACATATCAATATTGACACAAGTTTTTGACATGTTTATTTGTCTGCCAGTAGTGTACACGGTTCATTTGAGCTGTTGTAGCTGCTTGTCCGTGAGACGTTCACGTGGCCTCATCGTCACTCGGGAAGCTAAAACACAAAAGTCGGTTTTATTGTACCTACGTATGTTGTCATCATTACATGTTTTTTACTAAAAAATTATGACAAGCTTTGTTGATTTGATTTGATTTGTCCTTCAGCAGCATGTTGGAAACCGAACTGACAAGCTCTACCAACCTTTCCACCTTGGTCGCGTGTGCGAACGCGCAGCTTGTTGACTTGAGTTTCAGCGATGTCGGCCCTCTCCTCCGCATCGTCCAGCTCGTGCTGCAGCTTCCTGAACTTGGACATGTTGTTGTTGGCCTGCTCCTCCTGAACACGGGAAAACACAGGAGGAACATTTGAGAACACGTTGGGAACATTCGAATTGTCTGTATCGAGAATATGGAGCCTACCTAGTGGTTTAAACTTTCAATTACTTACTTTTAAATGTTTTTCATTTAAAAGTCAGTCGCGGCATCGTCCAGGCGCATTCAAGGTGGTCCTGGCTTCGTCTCAGCGCATCCAAGGCGGTCCCGGCGTTGTCCAGGCGCATCCCAGGCAGTCCTGGCTTGGTCCAAGCACATCCAAGGCGGTCTTTGCTTCGTCCAGGCGCATTCGAAGCAGTCCTGGCTTCATCCAGGCACGTCCAAGGCAGCGTACCAAATTGCTCAGTGCAAAAAAAAAAAAAAACACCATTGCAGAAGACCTACCTGCAGTCGTGGATATGGTCTCCATCATGCTGCCTCATTTACATTCATAAGGAAATCATTTTATTTACTTTTGTTTTGTAGGATAAAATGTTTTAACTATTGTGCTCCTTACTTTGAATTGAATATTAATTATTGCTGTTATTTCATTTAATATTATGTTTGCTCATTATTTTATTGTATTTTCTCCAGCATAAAATGGCAGCTGGTCAAGAATGTTTAGAGTTTAAAAATTCACAATTTATTATCTAATTTCAGGCAAAGTGATGCACATTCAATCTGTTCTGTTACAGACACAAAAACAATGTTATAATAAAGTTATTCTTTACTGTAAGTTGACCTTTCTTTTTTATTTAGTTTTGTTTGCTTGAATCATTCAAGTTTAATGTTAATAAGGGTACAAGCGTGGGGGGCTCAAAATGTTTTTTTCTCCCTGGGGGGCATCAGGGAATTGATTGAGCAGCACTGATCTAAGCGCAGGCGCAGGGCAGGGTAGGGCAGGGCAAGGGTGGGCAGTTTCAACCAGATGCGGGCACATGACATAGCCTTAACAAAGACTTATGCTAGTTGCGTTAATCTGTCGAAGGTGTTTTCCACCATTGATGCGCTAGCATCAAGCTAACCAACCTTAGCGTTCATCACATTTTCTTCACATACTGTGTCAAATCTGTATTGGGTGGTTTACAGCCACCAAAATATTTGAGCCACTAAGCTTAAATCAGTTTTAGGTATACATAATATATTGTATGCTGCGAGTATTGTTATATTTTCTGCCTACAAGTGTTGCTGCAAAGTTTGTGTTCAAATATCAGTGTTATATTGCAGTTATAATGACCGCAACATTAATCTAGAATTGTTAGCATTATATGTTAGCATTAAGCTCAGACAAAACAAACATCCGGGAGATGCTAAAATACTTGTCGTACAGTGTGACTTTTGTAAATGAAATATAATGACTTAGCGTAGGCACATCCAAGGCAGTCCTGGCGAGGTCCAGAAGCATTCAAGGAGTATCTAAGGCAGTCCCGGCATCGTCCAGGCGCATCCGAGGCAGTCCCGGCATCATCCAGGCTCAACCAATGTTCAGGCGCATGCAAGGCGGTATCAGCATCGTCTAGGCACATCCAAGACAGTCCCGGCGTTTTCCAAGTGCATCCAAAGAAGTCAAAGCAGCGTCCAGGCGCACCCATAGCGATACCGACGTCGCCCAGGCGCATTCAAGGCAGTCCAAGCGTTGTCCAGGTGCATCCAAGGTGCATTTAGAACGGTTCCCAGGGTTGTCCAGAAGCTTCCAAGGCTGATTAAAAGTAAATCCAAGGCACATCCAAGGCACATCCAAGGCGGTCCCGACGGACCCTCCTCTCCAGCACCCCTGAATAGACCTCAACAAGGAGGCTGAGGAGTGTGATACCCCTGTAATTGGAACACACCCTCCGGTCCCCCTTCTTAAAGAGGGGAACCACCACCCCAGTCTGCCAATCCAGAGGCACTGTCCTCGATGTCCACGCAACGTTGTAGAGGCGTGTCAGCCATGACAGCCCCACAACATCCAGAGCCTTTAAGAACTCCGGGCGGATCTCATCCACCCCCGGGGCGTTGCCACCGAGGAGTTTTTTAACTACCTCAGTGACTTCGACCCCAGAGATTGGAGAATCCGCCTCAGAGTCTCCAGGCCCTGCTTCCTCAATGGAAGGCGTGTAGGTGGAATTGAGGAGGTCTTCGAAATATTCTCCCCACCGACTCACGAAGTCCCGGGTCGAGGTCAGCAGCACGCCATCCCCACTGTAAACAGTGTTGACGTTGCACTGCTTCCCCCTCCTGAGACGCCGGATGGTGGACCAGAATTTCCTCGAAGCCATCCGAGAGTCATTCTCCATGGCCTCACCAAATGCATCCAAGGTGCATCAAAAGCGCATCAGAGGCGGTCCCGGCCAAGTCCAGGTGCATCCAAGGAGGTCCCGGCGTCTTCCAGGCCCATCCAAGGCAGTCCCAGCGTCTTCCAGACGCATCCAAGGCGATCTCTGGGTTGTCCAGGCGCACACTAGGCAGTCCCGTCGTCGTCCATGCGCATCCAAAGCGGCTTCGACGTTTCGACATCCAAGGCGGTCCCAGCGTCATCCAGGCGCATCTAAGGTGGTCCTGGCGTTGTCCGGGTCAATTCAAGGGAGTCCCAGCGTCATCCAGGCACATCCAAAGCAGTACCAATGTCGTCCAGGCGCTTCCAAGGTGCATCCAAGGCTCATCCAAGGCAGTCCCGGCTTCATCCAGGCGCATCCGAGGCGGTCCCGGAGTCGTTCAAGTGCACTCACGGCAGTCCTGGCGTCATCCAGGAGCATCCAAGGCTTATCCTAGGCAATCCCGGCGTTGTCCAGGAGCATCCACGATGGTTCCAGCTTTGTCCAAGCGCTTCCAAGGTACATCCAAGGTGGTCGCGGCGTCATCCAGGCTCATCCAAGGCAGTCCCTGAGTCATCCAGCCTCATCCAAGGTGATTCCGGCATCGTCCAGGCTCATTCCAAGGCGGTCCCAGCGCCGATCAGGCGCATCCAAAGTGCATCCGAGGTGGTCCCGGTGTCGTCTAGGCGCAACAAAGGCAGTCCCTGCGTCGTCCAGGAGCATCCAAGGCAGTCTTGCCATAATCCAGGCGCATCCATGACGCATCCGAGGCACATCCTAGGCGGTCCTGGCGTCGTCCAGGCGCAACCAAGGCACATCCAAAGAAGTCCCGGCGTCGTCCAGGGGCATCCAAGGTGCATCCTTGACAGGCACATCAAAAGCACATCCAAGACGGTCCCAGCAACGTCCAGACACATCCAAGGCGGTCCTGGTGTCGTACAGGCGCATCAGAGGCGCATCAGAGGCGCATCCGAGGCGCATCCAAGCAGTATCCAAGGCAGTCCCGGCGCTGTCCAGGCGCATACAAGACGCATTCAAGGCAGTCCCAGCGTTTTTCAGGTGCATCCTAGGCGGTCCTGGCGTTGTCCAGGCGCAACCAAGGCACATCCTAAGAAGTCCCGGCGTCGTCCAGGCGCATCCAAGGCAGTCCCGGTGTCTTCCAGATTCATCCGAAGCATGTCCAAGGCGTTACCCGCAGCCGAGCCGCAGCCAAGCCGCAGCCCAGCCGCAGCCCAGCCGCAGCCCAGCCGCAGCCCAGCCGCAGCCGAGCCGCAGCCGAGCCGCAGCCGAGCCGCAGCCGAGCCGCAGCCGAGCCGCAGCCGAGCCGCAGCCAAGGCAGTCCCTGCATCATCCAGGCGCATCCAAGGCACATCTAAGGGAGTCCCGGCTTCGTCCAGGGGCATCCAAGGTGCATCCTTAACAGTCCCGTAGTCGTCCAGCCTCATCCAAGGGAGTCCTGGGGTCGTCAGGGCGCATCCAAGCCACATCCAAGACGATGTCGGCGTCGTTCAGGCACATTCAAGGCGGTCCTGGTGTCGCACAGGCGCATCAAACGCGCATCAAAGGCAGTCCCAGCATCGTCTACGCGCATCCAAGGTGGTCCCAATGTCGTCCAGGCGCCACAAAGGCGGTCCCAGGATCGTCCAGGCGCATACAAGGCGGTCCAGGCGTTGTCCAGGCACATCCAAGGCGTTCCAGAGGTCACTAGACGCATCCAAGGCAATCCCAGCATCGTCTAGGCACATCCAAGACTGTCTTAGCGCCGATCAGGCGCATCCAAAGTCCATCCGAGGTGGTCCCGGTGTCGTCTAGGCGCAACAAAGGCAGTACCTGCGTCGTCCAGGAGCATCCAAGGCAGTCTTGCCATAATCCAGGCGCATCCATGACGCATCCGAGGCACATCCTAGGCGGTCCTGGCGTCGTCCAGGCGCAACCAAGGCACATCCAAAGAAGTCCCGGCGTCGTCCAGGGGCATCCAAGGTGCATCCTTGACAGGCACATCAAAAGCACATCCAAGACGGTCCCAGCAACGTCCAGACACATCCAAGGCGGTCCTGGTGTCGTACAGGCGCATCAGAGGCGCATCAGAGGCGCATCCGAGGCGCATCCAAGCAGCATCCAAGGCAGTCCCAGCGTTGTCCAGGCGCATACAAGACGCATTCAAGGCAGTCCCGGCGTTTTTCAGGTGAATCCTAGGCGGTCATGGCGTCGTTTAGGCGCAACCAAGGCACATCCAAAGAAGTCCCGGCGTCGTCTAGGCGCAACAAAGGCAGTCCCTGCGTCGTCCAGGAGCATCAAAGGCAGTCTTGCCATAATCCAGGCGCATCCATGACGCATCCGAGGCACATCCTAGGCGGTCCTGGCGTCGTCCAGGCGCAACCAAGGCACATCCAAAGAAGTCCCGGCGTCGTCCAGGGGCATCCAAGGTGCATCCTTGACAGGCACATCAAAAGCACATCCAAGACGGTCCCAGCAACGTCCAGACACATCCAAGGCGGTCCTGGTGTCGTACAGGCGCATCAGAGGCGCATCAGAGGTGCATCCGAGGCGCATCCAAGCAGCATCCAAGGCAGTCCCGGCGTTGTCCAGGCGCATACAAGACGCATTCAAGGCAGTCCCGGCGTTTTTCAGGTGAATCCTAGGCGGTCCTGGCGTCGTTTAGGCGCAACCAAGGCACATCCAAAGAAGTCCCGGCGTCGTCCAGGCGCATCCAAGGCAGTCCCGGTGTCTTCCAGATTCATCCGAAGCATGTCCAAGGCGTTATCCGCAGCCGAGCCGCAGCCAAGCCGCAGCCGAGCCGCAGCCCAGCCGCAGCCCAGCCGCAGCCCAGCCGCAGCCGAGCCGCAGCCGAGCCGCAGCCGAGCCGCAGCCGAGCCGCAGCCGAGCCGCAGCCAAGGCAGTCCCTGCATCATCCAGGCGCATCCAAGGCACATCTAAGGGAGTCCCGGCTTTGTCCAGGGGCATCCAAGGTGCATCCTTAACAGTCCCGTAGTCGTCCAGCCTCATCCAAGGGAGTCCTGGGGTCGTCCGGGCGCATCCAAGCCACATCCAAGACGATGTCGGCGTCGTTCAGGCACATTCAAGGCGGTCTTGGTGTCGCACAGGCGCATCAAACGCGCATCAAAGGCAGTCCCAGCATCGTCTACGCGCATCCAAGGTGGTCCCAATGTCGTCCAGGCGCCACAAAGGCGGTCCCAGGATCGTCCAGGCGCATACAAGGCGGTCCAGGCGTTGTCCAGGCACATCCAAGGCGTTCCAGAGGTCACTAGACGCATCCAAGGCAATCCCAGCATCGTCCAGGCACATCCAAGACTGTCCCAGCGCCGATCAGGCGCATCCAAAGTGCATCCGAGGTGGTCCCGGTGTCGTCTAGGCGCAACAAAGGCAGTCCCTGCGTCGTCCAGGAGCATCCAAGGCAGTCTTGCCATAATCCAGGCGCATCCATGACGCATCCGAGGCACATCCTAGGCGGTCCTGGCGTCGTCCAGGCGCAACCAAGGCACATCCAAAGAAGTCCTGGCGTCGTCCAGGGGCATCCAAGGTGCATCCTTGACAGGCACATCAAAAGCACATCCAAGACGGTCCCAGCAACGTCCAGACACATCCAAGGTGGTCCTGGTGTCGTACAGGCGCATCAGAGGCGCATCAGAGGCGCATCCGAGGCGCATCCAAGCAGCATCCAAGGCAGTCCCGGCGTTGTCCAGGCGCATACAAGACGCATTCAAGGCAGTCCCGGCGTTTTTCAGGTGAATCCTAGGCGGTCCTGGCGTCGTTTAGGCGCAACCAAGGCACATCCAAAGAAGTCCCGGCGTCGTCCAGGCGCATCCAAGGCAGTCCCGGTGTCTTCCAGGTTCATCCGAAACATGTCCAAGGCGTAACCCGCAGCCGAGCCGCAGCCGAGCCGCAGCCCAGCCGCAGCAAAGCCGCAGCCCAGCCGCAGCCGAGCCGCAGCCCAGCCGCAGCCGAGCCGCAGCCGAGCCGCAGCCGAGCCGCAGCCGAGCCGCAGCCGAACCGCAGCCAAGGCAGTCCCTGCATCATCCAGGCACATCCAAGGCTCATCTAAGGCAGTCCCTGCATCATCCAGGCGCATCCAAGGCACATCTAAGGGAGTCCCGGCTTCGTCCAGGTGCATACAAGTAGGTCACGGCGTGATCCAGACGCATCCAAGGCAGTCCCGGCTTTGTCCAGGCGCATCCAAGGTGATACCGGCGTCTTTCAGGTCTATCCAAGACGGTCGCGGCGTCATCCAGGCTCATCCAAGGCAGTCCCTGAGTCATCCAACCTCATCCAAGGAGATCCCGGCGTCGTCCAGGCTCATTCCAAGGCGGTCCAGGCGTTGTCCGGGCGCATTCAAGCCACATCCAAGACGATGTCGGCGTCGTTCAGGCACATTCAAGGCGGTCCTGGTGTCGCACAGGCGCATCAAACGCGCATCAGAGGCAGTCCCAGCATCGTCTACGCGCATCCAAGGTGGTCCCAATGTCGTCCAGGCGCCACAAAGGCGGTCCCGGGATCGTCCAGGCGCATACAAGGCGGTCCAGGCGTTGTCCAGGCACATCCAAGGCGTTCCAGAGGTCACTAGACGCATCCAAGGCAATCCCAGCATCGTCCAGGCACATCCAAGACTGTCTTAGCGCCGATCAGGCGCATCCAAAGTGCATCCGAGGTGGTCCCGGTGTCGTCTAGGCGCAACAAAGGCAGTCCCTGCGTCGTCCAGGAGCATCCAAGGCAGTCTTGCCATAATCCAGGCGCATCCATGACGCATCCGAGGCACATCCTAGGCGGTCCTGGCGTCGTCCAGGCGCAACCAAGGCACATCCAAAGAAGTCCCGGCGTCGTCCAGGGGCATCCAAGGTGCATCCTTGACAGGCACATCAAAAGCACATCCAAGACGGTCCCAGCAACGTCCAGACACATCCAAGGCGGTCCTGGTGTCGTACAGGCGCATCAGAGGCGCATCAGAGGCGCATCCGAGGCGCATCCAAGCAGCATCCAAGGCAGTCCCGGCGTTGTCCAGGCGCATACAAGACGCATTCAAGGCAGTCCCGGCGTTTTTCAGGTGAATCCTAGGCAGTCATGGCGTCGTTTAGGCGCAACCAAGGCACATCCAAAGAAGTCCCGGCGTCGTCTAGGCGCAACAAAGGCAGTCCCTGCGTCGTCCAGGAGCATCAAAGGCAGTCTTGCCATAATCCAGGCGCATCCATGACGCATCCGAGGCACATCCTAGGCGGTCCTGGCGTCGTCCAGGCGCAACCAAGGCACATCCAAAGAAGTCCCGGCGTCGTCCAGGGGCATCCAAGGTGCATCCTTGACAGGCACATCAAAAGCACATCCAAGACGGTCCCAGCAACGTCCAGACACATCCAAGGTGGTCCTGGTGTCGTACAGGCGCATCAGAGGCGCATCAGAGGCGCATCCGAGGCGCATCCAAGCAGCATCCAAGGCAGTCCCGGCGTTGTCCAGGCGCATACAAGACGCATTCAAGGCAGTCCCGGCGTTTTTCAGGTGAATCCTAGGCGGTCCTGGCGTCGTTTAGGCGCAACCAAGGCACATCCAAAGAAGTCCCGGCGTCGTCCAGGGGCATCCAAGGTGCATCCTTGACAGGCACATCAAAAGCACATCCAAGACGGTCCCAGCAACGTCCAGACACATCCAAGGCGGTCCTGGTGTCGTACAGGCGCATCAGAGGCGCATCAGAGGTGCATCCGAGGCGCATCCAAGCAGCATCCAAGGCAGTCCCGGCGTTGTCCAGGCGCATACAAGACGCATTCAAGGCAGTCCCGGCGTTTTTCAGGTGAATCCTAGGCGGTCCTGGCGTCGTTTAGGCGCAACCAAGGCACATCCAAAGAAGTCCCGGCGTCGTCCAGGCGCATCCAAGGCAGTCCCGGTGTCTTCCAGATTCATCCGAAGCATGTCCAAGGCGTTACCCGCAGCCGAGCCGCAGCCAAGCCGCAGCCGAGCCGCAGCCCAGCCGCAGCCCAGCCGCAGCCCAGCCGCAGCCCAGCCGCAGCCGAGCCGCAGCCGAGCCGCAGCCGAGCCGCAGCCGAGCCGCAGCCAAGGCAGTCCCTGCATCATCCAGGCGCATCCAAGGCACATCTAAGGGAGTCCCGGCTTCGTCCAGGGGCATCCAAGGTGCATCCTTAACAGTCCCGTAGTCGTCCAGCCTCATCCAAGGGAGTCCTGGGGTCGTCCGGGCGCATCCAAGCCACATCCAAGACGATGTTGGCGTCGTTCAGGCACATTCAAGGCGGTCCTGGTGTCGCGCAGGCGCATCAAACGCGCATCAAAGGCAGTCCCAGCATCGTCTACGCGCATCCAAGGTGGTCCCAATGTCGTCCAGGCGCCACAAAGGCGGTCCCAGGATCATCCAGGCGCATACAAGGCGGTCCAGGCGTTGTCCAGGCACATCCAAGGCGTTCCAGAGGTCACTAGACGCATCCAAGGCAATCCCAGCATCGTCCAGGCACATCCAAGACTGTCCCAGCGCCGATCAGGCGCATCCAAAGTGCATCCGAGGTGGTCCCGGTGTCGTCTAGGCGCAACAAAGGCAGTCCCTGCGTCGTCCAGGAGCATCCAAGGCAGTCTTGCCATAATCCAGGCGCATCCATGACGCATCCGAGGCACATCCTAGGCGGTCCTGGCGTCGTCCAGGCGCAACCAAGGCACATCCAAAGAAGTCCCGGCGTCGTCCAGGGGCATCCAAGGTGCATCCTTGACAGGCACATCAAAAGCACATCCAAGACGGTCCCAGCAACGTCCAGACACATCCAAGGCGGTCCTGGTGTCGTACAGGCGCATCAGAGGCGCATCCGAGGCGCATCCAAGCAGCATCCAAGGCAGTCCCGGCGTTGTCCAGGCGCATACAAGACGCATTCAAGGCAGTCCCGGCGTTTTTCAGGTGAATCCTAGGCGGTCCTGGCGTCGTATAGGCGCAACCAAGGCACATCCAAAGAAGTCCCGGCGTCGTCCAGGGGCATCCAAGGTGCATCCTTGACAGGCACATCAAAAGCACATCCAAGACGGTCCCAGCAACGTCCAGACACATCCAAGGCGGTCCTGGTGTCGTACAGGCGCATCAGAGGCGCATCAGAGGTGCATCCGAGGCGCATCCAAGCAGCATCCAAGGCAGTCCCGGTGTTGTCCAGGCGCATACAAGACGCATTCAAGGCAGTCCCGGCGTTTTTCAGGTGAATCCTAGGCGGTCCTGGCGTCGTTTAGGCGCAACCAAGGCACATCCAAAGAAGTCCCGGCGTCGTCCAGGCGCATCCAAGGCGGTCCCGGTGTCTTCCAGATTTATCCGAAGCATGTCCAAGGCGTTACCCGCAGCCGAGCCGCAGCCAAGCCGCAGCCGAGCCGCAGCCCAGCCGCAGCCCAGCCGCAGCCCAGCCGCAGCCGAACCGCAGCCGAGCCGCAGCCGAGCCGCAGCCGAGCCGCAGCCGAGCCGCAGCCGAGCCGCAGCCGAGCCGCAGCCAAGGCAGTCCCTGCATCATCCAGGCGCATCCAAGGCACACCTAAGGGAGTCCCGGCTTCGTCCAGGGGCATCCAAGGTGCATCCTTAACAGTCCCGTAGTCGTCCAGCCTCATCCAAGGGAGTCCTGGGGTCGTCCGGGCGCATCCAAGCCACATCCAAGACGATGTCGGCGTCGTTCAGGCACATTCAAGGCGGTCCTGGTGTCGCACAGGCGCATCAAACGCGCATCAAAGGCAGTCCCAGCATCGTCTACGCGCATCCAAGGTGGTCCCAATGTCGTCCAGGCGCCACAAAGGCGGTCCCAGGATCGTCCAGGCGCATACAAGGCGGTCCAGGCGTTGTCCAGGCACATCCAAGGTTTTCCAGAGGTCACTAGACGCATCCAAGGCAATCCCAGCATCGTCCAGGCACATCCAAGACTGTCCCAGCGCCGGTCAGGCGCATCCAAAGTCCATCCGAGGTGGTCCCGGTGTCGTCTAGGCGCAACAAAGGCAGTCCCTGCGTCGTCCAGGAGCATCCAAGGCAGTCTTGCCATAATCCAGGCGCATCCATGACGCATCCGAGGCACATCCTAGGCGGTCCTGGCGTCGTCCAGGCGCAACCAAGGCACATCCAAAGAAGTCCCGGCGTCGTCCAGGGGCATCCAAGGTGCATCCTTGACAGGCACATCAAAAGCACATCCAAGACGGTCCCAGCAACGTCCAGACACATCCAAGGCGGTCCTGGTGTCGTACAGGCGCATCAGAGGTGCATCCGAGGCGCATCCAAGCAGCATCCAAGGCAGTCCCGGTGTTGTCCAGGCGCATACAAGACGCATTCAAGGCAGTCCCGGCGTTTTTCAGGTGAATCCTAGGCGGTCCTGGCGTCGTTTAGGCGCAACCAATGCACATCCAAAGAAGTCCCGGCGTCGTCCAGGCGCATCCAAGGCGGTCCCGGTGTCTTCCAGATTTATCCGAAGCGTGTCCAAGGCGTTACCCGCAGCCGAGCCGCAGCCAAGCCGCAGCCGAGCCGCAGCCCAGCCGCAGCCGAGCCGCAGCCGAGCCGCAGCCGAGCCGCAGCCGAGCCGCAGCCGAGCCGCAGCCGAGCCGCAGCCGAGCCGCAGCCGAGCCGCAGCCGAGCCGCAGCCAAGGCAGTCCCTGCATCATCCAGGCGCATCCAAGGCACATCTAAGGGAGTCCCGGCTTTGTCCAGGGGCATCCAAGGTGCATCCTTAACAGTCCCGTAGTCGTCCAGCCTCATCCAAGGGAGTCCTGGGGTCGTCCGGGCGCATCCAAGCCACATCCAAGACGATGTCGGCGTCGTTCAGGCACATTCAAGGCGGTCCTGGTGTCGCACAGGCGCATCAAACGCGCATCAAAGGCAGTCCCAGCATCGTCTACGCGCATCCAAGGTGGTCCCAATGTCGTCCAGGCGCCACAAAGGCGGTCCCAGGATCGTCCAGGCGCATACAAGGCGGTCCAGGCGTTGTCCAGGCACATCGAAGGCGTTCCAGAGGTCACTAGACTCATCCAAGGCAATCCCAGCATCGTCCAGGCACATCCAAGACTGTCCCAGCGCCGATCAGGCGCATCCAAAGTGCATCCGAGGTGGTCCCGGTGTCGTCTAGGCGCAACAAAGGCAGTCCCTGCGTCGTCCAGGAGCATCCAAGGCAGTCTTGCCATAATCCAGGCGCATCCATGACGCATCCGAGGCACATCCTAGGCGGTCCTGGCGTCGTCCAGGCGCAACCAAGGCACATCCAAAGAAGTCCTGGCGTCGTCCAGGGGCATCCAAGGTGCATCCTTGACAGGCACATCAAAAGCACATCCAAGACGGTCCCAGCAACGTCCAGACACATCCAAGGTGGTCCTGGTGTCGTACAGGCGCATCAGAGGCGCATCAGAGGCGCATCCGAGGCGCATCCAAGCAGCATCCAAGGCAGTCCCGGCGTTGTCCAGGCGCATACAAGACGCATTCAAGGCAGTCCCGGCGTTTTTCAGGTGAATCCTAGGCGGTCCTGGCGTCGTTTAGGCGCAACCAAGGCACATCCAAAGAAGTCCCGGCGTCGTCCAGGCGCATCCAAGGCAGTCCCGGTGTCTTCCAGGTTCATCCGAAACATGTCCAAGGCGTAACCCGCAGCCGAGCCGCAGCCGAGCCGCAGCCCAGCCGCAGCAAAGCCGCAGCCCAGCCGCAGCCGAGCCGCAGCCCAGCCGCAGCCGAGCCGCAGCCGAGCCGCAGCCGAGCCGCAGCCGAGCCGCAGCCAAGGCAGTCCCTGCATCATCCAGGCGCATCCATTGCTCATCTAAGGCAGTCCCTGCATCATCCAGGCGCATCCAAGGCACATCTAAGGGAGTCCCGGCTTCGTCCAGGTGCATACAAGTAGGTCACGGCGTTATCCAGACGCATCCAAGGCAGTCCCGGCTTTGTCCAGGCGCATCCAAGGTGATACCGGCGTCTTTCAGGCCTATCCAAGGCGGTCGCGGCGTCATCCAGGCTCATTCAAGGCAGTCCCTGAGTCATCCAACCTCATCCAAGGAGATCCCGGCGTCGTCCAGGCTCATTCCAAGGCGGTCCAGGCGTCGTCCGGGCGCATCCAAGCCACATCCAAGACGATGTCGGCGTCGTTCAGGCACATTCAAGGCGGTCCTGGTGTCGCACAGGCGCATCAAACGCGCATCAAAGGCAGTCCCAGCATCGTCTACGCGCATCCAAGGTGGTCCCAATGTCGTCCAGGCGCCACAAAGGCGGTCCCAGGATCGTCCAGGCGCATACTAGGCGGTCCAGGCGTTGTCCAGGCACATCCAAGGCGTTCCAGAGGTCACTAGACGCATCCAAGGCAATCCTAGCATCGTCCAGGCACATCCAAGACTGTCCCAGCGCCGATCAGGCGCATCCAAAGTGCATCCGAGGTGGTCCCGGTGTCGTCTAGGCGCAACAAAGGCAGTCCCTGCGTCGTCCAGGAGCATCCAAGGCAGTCTTGCCATAATCCAGGCGCATCCACGACGCATCCGAGGCACATCCTAGGCGGTCCTGGCGTCGTCCAGGCGCAACCAAGGCACATCCAAAGAAGTCCCGGCGTCGTCCAGGGGCATCCAAGGTGCATCCTTGACAGGCACATCAAAAGCACATCCAAGACGGTCCCAGCAACGTCCAGACACATCCAAGGCGGTCCTGGTGTCGTACAGGCGCATCAGAGGCGCATCAGAGGCGCATCAGAGGCGCATCCGAGGCGCATCCAAGGCAGTCCCGGCGTTGTCCAGGCGCATACAAGACGCATTCAAGGCAGTCCCGGCGTTTTTCAGGTGAATCCTAGGCGGTCCTGGCGTCGTTTAGGCGCAACCAAGGCACATCCAAAGAAGTCCCGGCGTCGTCCAGGGGCATCCAAGGTGCATCCTTGACAGGCACATTAAAAGCACATCCAAGACGGTCCCAGCAACGTCCAGACACATCCAAGGCGGTCCTGGTGTCGTACAGGCGCATCAGAGGCGCATCAGAGGTGCATCCGAGGCGCATCCAAGCAGCATCCAAGGCAGTCCCGGCGTTGTCCAGGCGCATACAAGACGCATTCAAGGCAGTCCGGGCGTTTTTCAGGTAAATCCTAGGCGGTCCTGGCGTCGTTTAGGCGCAACCAAGGCACATCCAAAGAAGTCCCGGCGTCGTCCAGGCGCATCCAAGGCAGTCCCGGTGTCTTCCAGATTCATCCGAAGCATGTCCAAGGCGTTACCCGCAGCCGAGCCGCAGCCAAGCCGCAGCCGAGCCGCAGCCCAGCCACAGCCCAGCCGCAGCCCAGCCGCAGCCGAGCCGCAGCCGAGCCGCAGCCGAGCCGCAGCCGAGCCGCAGCCGAGCCGCAGCCAAGGCAGTCTCTGCATCATCCAGGCGCATCCAAGGCACATCTAAGGGAGTCCCGGCTTCGTCCAGGGGCATCCAAGGTGCATCCTTAACAGTCCCGTAGTCGTCCAGCCTCATCCAAGGGAGTCCTGGGGTCGTCCGGGCGCATCCAAGCCACATCCAAGACGATGTCGGCGTCGTTCAGGCACATTCAAGGCGGTCCTGGTGTCGCACAGGCGCATCAAACGCGCATCAAAGGCAGTCCCAGCATCGTCTACGCGCATCCAAGGTGGTCCCAATGTCGTCCAGGCGCCACAAAGGCGGTCCCAGGATCGTCCAGGCGCATACAAGGCGGTCCAGGCGTTGTCCAGGCACATCGAAGGCGTTCCAGAGGTCACTAGACTCATCCAAGGCAATCCCAGCATCGTCCAGGCACATCCAAGACTGTCCCAGCGCCGATCAGGCGCATCCAAAGTGCATCCGAGGTGGTCCCGGTGTCGTCTAGGCGCAACAAAGGCAGTCCCTGCGTCGTCCAGGAGCATCCAAGGCAGTCTTGCCATAATCCAGGCGCATCCATGACGCATCCGAGGCACATCCTAGGCGGTCCTGGCGTCGTCCAGGCGCAACCAAGGCACATCCAAAGAAGTCCTGGCGTCGTCCAGGGGCATCCAAGGTGCATCCTTGACAGGCACATCAAAAGCACATCCAAGACGGTCCCAGCAACGTCCAGACACATCCAAGGTGGTCCTGGTGTCGTACAGGCGCATCAGAGGCGCATCAGAGGCGCATCCGAGGCGCATCCAAGCAGCATCCAAGGCAGTCCCGGCGTTGTCCAGGCGCATACAAGACGCATTCAAGGCAGTCCCGGCGTTTTTCAGGTGAATCCTAGGCGGTCCTGGCGTCGTTTAGGCGCAACCAAGGCACATCCAAAGAAGTCCCGGCGTCGTCCAGGCGCATCCAAGGCAGTCCCGGTGTCTTCCAGGTTCATCCGAAACATGTCCAAGGCGTAACCCGCAGCCGAGCCGCAGCCGAGCCGCAGCCCAGCCGCAGCAAAGCCGCAGCCCAGCCGCAGCCGAGCCGCAGCCCAGCCGCAGCCGAGCCGCAGCCGAGCCGCAGCCGAGCCGCAGCCGAGCCGCAGCCAAGGCAGTCCCTGCATCATCCAGGCGCATCCATTGCTCATCTAAGGCAGTCCCTGCATCATCCAGGCGCATCCAAGGCACATCTAAGGGAGTCCCGGCTTCGTCCAGGTGCATACAAGTAGGTCACGGCGTTATCCAGACGCATCCAAGGCAGTCCCGGCTTTGTCCAGGCGCATCCAAGGTGATACCGGCGTCTTTCAGGCCTATCCAAGGCGGTCGCGGCGTCATCCAGGCTCATTCAAGGCAGTCCCTGAGTCATCCAACCTCATCCAAGGAGATCCCGGCGTCGTCCAGGCTCATTCCAAGGCGGTCCAGGCGTCGTCCGGGCGCATCCAAGCCACATCCAAGACGATGTCGGCGTCGTTCAGGCACATTCAAGGCGGTCCTGGTGTCGCACAGGCGCATCAAACGCGCATCAAAGGCAGTCCCAGCATCGTCTACGCGCATCCAAGGTGGTCCCAATGTCGTCCAGGCGCCACAAAGGCGGTCCCAGGATCGTCCAGGCGCATACTAGGCGGTCCAGGCGTTGTCCAGGCACATCCAAGGCGTTCCAGAGGTCACTAGACGCATCCAAGGCAATCCTAGCATCGTCCAGGCACATCCAAGACTGTCCCAGCGCCGATCAGGCGCATCCAAAGTGCATCCGAGGTGGTCCCGGTGTCGTCTAGGCGCAACAAAGGCAGTCCCTGCGTCGTCCAGGAGCATCCAAGGCAGTCTTGCCATAATCCAGGCGCATCCATGACGCATCCAAGGCACATCCTAGGCGGTCCTGGCGTCGTCCAGGCGCAACCAAGGCACATCCAAAGAAGTCCCGGCGTCGTCCAGGGGCATCCAAGGTGCATCCTTGACAGGCACATCAAAAGCACATCCAAGACGATCCCAGCAACGTCCAGACACATCCAAGGCGGGCCTGGTGTCGTACAGGCGCATCAGAGGCGCATCAGAGGCGCATCCGAGGCGCATCCAAGCAGCATCCAAGGCAGTCCCGGCGTTGTCCAGGCGCATACAAGACGCATTCAAGGCAGTCCCGGCGTTTTTCAGGTGAATCCTAGGCGGTCCTGGCGTCGTATAGGCGCAACCAAGGCACATCCAAAGAAGTCCCGGCGTCGTCCAGGGGCATCCAAGGTGCATCCTTGACAGGCACATCAAAAGCACATCCAAGACGGTCCCAGCAACGTCCAGACACATCCAAGGCGGTCCTGGTGTCGTACAGGCGCATCAGAGGCGCATCAGAGGTGCATCCGAGGCGCATCCAAGCAGCATCCAAGGCAGTCCCGGTGTTGTCCAGGCGCATACAAGACGCATTCAAGGCAGTCCCGGCGTTTTTCAGGTGAATCCTAGGCGGTCCTGGCGTCGTTTAGGCGCAACCAAGGCACATCCAAAGAAGTCCCGGCGTCGTCCAGGCGCATCCAAGGCGGTCCCGGTGTCTTCCAGATTTATCCGAAGCATGTCCAAGGCGTTACCCGCAGCCGAGCCGCAGCCAAGCCGCAGCCGAGCCGCAGCCCAGCCGCAGCCCAGCCGCAGCCCAGCCGCAGCCCAGCCGCAGCCCAGCCGCAGCCGAGCCGCAGCCGAGCCGCAGCCGAGCCGCAGCCGAGCCGCAGCCGAGCCGCAGCCAAGGCAGTCCCTGCATCATCCAGGCGCATCCAAGGCACATCTAAGGGAGTCCCGGCTTCGTCCAGGGGCATCCAAGGTGCATCCTTAACAGTCCCGTAGTCGTCCAGCCTCATCCAAGGGAGTCCTGGGGTCGTCCGGGCGCATCCAAGCCACATCCAAGACGATGTCGGCGTCGTTCAGGCACATTCAAGGCGGTCCTGGTGTCGCGCAGGCGCATCAAACGCGCATTAAAGGCAGTCCCAGCATCGTCTACGCGCATCCAAGGTGGTCCCAATGTCGTCCAGGCGCCACAAAGGCGGTCCCAAGATCATCCAGGCGCATACAAGGCGGTCCAGGCGTTGTCCAGGCACATCCAAGGCGTTCCAGAGGTCACTAGACGCATCCAAGGCAATCCCAGCATCGTCCAGGCACATCCAAGACTGTCCCAGCGCCGATCAGGCGCATCCAAAGTGCATCCGAGGTGGTCCCGGTGTCGTCTAGGCGCAACAAAGGCAGTCCCTGCGTCGTCCAGGAGCATCCAAGGCAGTCTTGCCATAATCCAGGCGCATCCATGACGCATCCGAGGCACATCCTAGGCGGTCCTGGCGTCGTCCAGGCGCAACCAAGGCACATCCAAAGAAGTCCCGGCGTCGTCCAGGGGCATCCAAGGTGCATCCTTGACAGGCACATCAAAAGCACATCCAAGACGGTCCCAGCAACGTCCAGACACATCCAAGGCGGTCCTGGTGTCGTACAGGCGCATCAGAGGCGCATCAGAGGCGCATCCGAGGCGCATCCAAGCAGCATCCAAGGCAGTCCCGGCGTTGTCCAGGCGCATACAAGACGCATTCAAGGCAGTCCCGGCGTTTTTCAGGTGAATCCTAGGCGGTCCTGGCGTCGTATAGGCGCAACCAAGGCACATCCAAAGAAGTCCCGGCGTCGTCCAGGGGCATCCAAGGTGCATCCTTGACAGGCACATCAAAAGCACATCCAAGACGGTCCCAGCAACGTCCAGACACATCCAAGGCGGTCCTGGTGTCGTACAGGCGCATCAGAGGCGCATCAGAGGTGCATCCGAGGCGCATCCAAGCAGCATCCAAGGCAGTCCCGGTGTTGTCCAGGCGCATACAAGACGCATTCAAGGCAGTCCCGGCGTTTTTCAGGTGAATCCTAGGCGGTCCTGGCGTCATTTAGGCGCAACCAAGGCACATCCAAAGAAGTCCCGGCGTCGTCCAGGCGCATCCAAGGCGGTCCCGGTGTCTTCCAGATTTATCCGAAGCATGTCCAAGGCGTTACCCGCAGCCGAGCCGCAGCCAAGCCGCAGCCGAGCCGCAGCCCAGCCGCAGCCCAGCCGCAGCCCAGCCGCAGCCGAACCGCAGCCGAGCCGCAGCCGAGCCGCAGCCGAGCCGCAGCCGAGCCGCAGCCGAGCCGCAGCCGAGCCGCAGCCAAGGCAGTCCCTGCATCATCCAGGCGCATCCAAGGCACACCTAAGGGAGTCCCGGCTTCGTCCAGGGGCATCCAAGGTGCATCCTTAACAGTCCCGTAGTCGTCCAGCCTCATCCAAGGGAGTCCTGGGGTCGTCCGGGCGCATCCAAGCCACATCCAAGACGATGTCGGCGTCGTTCAGGCACATTCAAGGCGGTCCTGGTGTCGCACAGGCGCATCAAACGCGCATCAAAGGCAGTCCCAGCATCGTCTACGCGCATCCAAGGTGGTCCCAATGTCGTCCAGGCGCCACAAAGGCGGTCCCAGGATCGTCCAGGCGCATACAAGGCGGTCCAGGCGTTGTCCAGGCACATCCAAGGCGTTCCAGAGGTCACTAGACGCATCCAAGGCAATCCCAGCATCGTCCAGGCACATCCAAGACTGTCCCAGCGCCGGTCAGGCGCATCCAAAGTCCATCCGAGGTGGTCCCGGTGTCGTCTAGGCGCAACAAAGGCAGTCCCTGCGTCGTCCAGGAGCATCCAAGGCAGTCTTGCCATAATCCAGGCGCATCCATGACGCATCCGAGGCACATCCTAGGCGGTCCTGGCGTCGTCCAGGCGCAACCAAGGCACATCCAAAGAAGTCCCGGCGTCGTCCAGGGGCATCCAAGGTGCATCCTTGACAGGCACATCAAAAGCACATCCAAGACGGTCCCAGCTACGTCCAGACACATCCAAGGCGGTCCTGGTGTCGTACAGGCGCATCAGAGGTGCATCCGAGGCGCATCCAAGCAGCATCCAAGGCAGTCCCGGTGTTGTCCAGGCGCATACAAGACGCATTCAAGGCAGTCCCGGCGTTTTTCAGGTGAATCCTAGGCGGTCCTGGCGTCGTTTAGGCGCAACCAATGCACATCCAAAGAAGTCCCGGCGTCGTCCAGGCGCATCCAAGGCGGTCCCGGTGTCTTCCAGATTTATCCGAAGCATGTCCAAGGCGTTACCCGCAGCCGAGCCGCAGCCAAGCCGCAGCCGAGCCGCAGCCCAGCCGCAGCCCAGCCGAGCCGCAGCCGAGCCGCAGCCGAGCCGCAGCCGAGCCGCAGCCGAGCCGCAGCCGAGCCGCAGCCGACCCGCAGCCAAGGCAGTCCCTGCATCATCCAGGCGCATCCAAGGCACATCTAAGGGAGTCCCGGCTTTGTCCAGGGGCATCCAAGGTGCATCCTTAACAGTCCCGTAGTCGTCCAGCCTCATCCAAGGGAGTCCTGGGGTCGTCCGGGCGCATCCAAGCCACATCCAAGACGATGTCGGCGTCGTTCAGGCACATTCAAGGCGGTCCTGGTGTCGCACAGGCGCATCAAACGCGCATTGAAGGCAGTCCCAGCATCGTCTACGCGCATCCAAGGTGGTCCCAATGTCGTCCAGGCGCCACAAAGGCGGTCCCAGGATCGTCCAGGCGCATACAAGGCGGTCCAGGCGTTGTCCAGGCACATCGAAGGCGTTCCAGAGGTCACTAGACTCATCCAAGGCAATCCCAGCATCGTCCAGGCACATCCAAGACTGTCCCAGCGCCGATCAGGCGCATATAAAGTGCATCCGAGGTGGTCCCGGTGTCGTCTATGCGCAACAAAGGCAGTCCCTGCGTCGTCCAGGAGCATCCAAGGCAGTCTTGCCATAATCCAGGCGCATCCATGACGCATCCGAGGCACATCCTAGGCGGTCCTGGCGTCGTCCAGGCGCAACCAAGGCACATCCAAAGAAGTCCTGGCGTCGTCCAGGGGCATCCAAGGTGCATCCTTGACAGGCACATCAAAAGCACATCCAAGACGGTCCCAGCAACGTCCAGACACATCCAAGGTGGTCCTGGTGTCGTACAGGCGCATCAGAGGCGCATCAGAGGCGCATCCGAGGCGCATCCAAGCAGCATCCAAGGCAGTCCCGGCGTTGTCCAGGCGCATACAAGACGCATTCAAGGCAGTCCCGGCGTTTTTCAGGTGAATCCTAGGCGGTCCTGGCGTCGTTTAGGCGCAACCAAGGCACATCCAAAGAAGTCCCGGCGTCGTCCAGGCGCATCCAAGGCAGTCCCGGTGTCTTCCAGGTTCATCCGAAACATGTCCAAGGCGTAACCCGCAGCCGAGCCGCAGCCGAGCCGCAGCCCAGCCGCAGCAAAGCCGCAGCCCAGCCGCAGCCGAGCCGCAGCCCAGCCGCAGCCGAGCCGCAGCCGAGCCGCAGCCGAGCCGCAGCCGAGCCGCAGCCAAGGCAGTCCCTGCATCATCCAGGCGCATCCAATGCTCATCTAAGGCAGTCCCTGCATCATCCAGGCGCATCCAAGGCACATCTAAGGGAGTCCCGGCTTCGTCCAGGTGCATACAAGTAGGTCACGGCGTTATCCAGACGCATCCAAGGCAGTCCCGGCTTTGTCCAGGCGCATCCAATGTGATACCGGCGTCTTTCAGGCCTATCCAAGGCGGTCGCGGCGTCATCCAGGCTCATTCAAGGCAGTCCCTGAGTCATCCAACCTCACCCAAGGAGATCCTGGCGTCGTCCAGGCTCATTCCAAGGCGGTCCAGGCGTCGTCCGGGCGCATCCAAGCCACATCCAAGACGATGTCGGCGTCGTTCAGGCACATTCAAGGCGGTCCTGGTGTCGCACAGGCGCATCAAACGCGCATCAAAGGCAGTCCCAGCATCGTCTACGCGCATCCAAGGTGGTCCCAATGTCGTCCAGGCGCCACAAAGGCGGTCCCAGGATCGTCCAGGCGCATACTAGGCGGTCCAGGCGTTGTCCAGGCACATCCAAGGCGTTCCAGAGGTCACTAGACGCATCCAAGGCAATCCTAGCATCGTCCAGGCACATCCAAGACTGTCCCAGCGCCGATCAGGCGCATCCAAAGTGCATCCGAGGTGGTCCCGGTGTCGTCTAGGCGCAACAAAGGCAGTCCCTGCGTCATCCAGGAGCATCCAAGGCAGTCTTGCCATAATACAGGCGCATCCACGACGCATCCGAGGCACATCCTAGGCGGTCCTGGCGTCGTCCAGGCGCAACCAAGGCACATCCAAAGAAGTCCCGGCGTCGTCCAGGGGCATCCAAGGTGCATCCTTGACAGGCACATCAAAAGCACATCCAAGACGGTCCCAGCAACGTCCAGACACATCCAAGGCGGTCCTGGTGTCGTACAGGCACATCAGAGGCGCATCAGAGGCGCATCAGAGGCGCATCCGAGGCGCATCCAAGGCAGTCCCGGCGTTGTCCAGGCGCATACAAGACGCATTCAAGGCAGTCCCGGCGTTTTTCAGGTGAATCCTAGGCGGTCCTGGCGTCGTTTAGGCGCAACCAAAGCACATCCAAAGAAGTCCCGGCGTCGTCCAGGGGCATCCAAGGTGCATCCTTGACAGGCACATCAAAAGCACATCCAAGACGGTCCCAGCAACGTCCAGACACATCCAAGGCGGTCCTGGTGTCGTACAGGCGCATCAGAGGCGCATCAGAGGTGCATCCGAGGCGAATCCAAGCAGCATCCAAGGCAGTCCCGGTGTTGTCCAGGCGCATACAAGACGCATTCAAGGCAGTCCCGGCGTTTTTCAGGTGAATCCTAGGTGGTCCTGGCGTCGTTTAGGCGCAACCAAGGCACATCCAAAGAAGTCCCGGCGTCGTCCAGGCGCATCCAAGGCGGTCCCGGTGTCTTCCAGTTTTATCCGAATCATGTCCAAGGCGTTACCCGCAGCCGAGCCGCAGCCAAGCCGCAGCCGAGCCGCAGCCCAGCCGCAGCCCAGCCGCAGCCCAGCCGCAGCCGAGCCGCAGCCGAGCCGCAGCCGAGCCGCAGCCGAGCCGCAGCCGAGCCGCAGCCGAGCCGCAGCCAAGGCAGTCCCTGCGTTGTCCAGGCGCATACAAGACGCATTCAAGGCAGTCCCGGTGTTTTTCAGGTGAATCCTAGGCGGTCCTGGCGTCGTTTAGGCGCAACCAAGGCACATCCAAAGAAGTCCCGGCGTCGTCTAGGCGCAACAAAGGCAGTCCCTGCGTCGTCCAGGAGCATCAAAGGCAGTCTTGCCATAATCCAGGCGCATCCATGACGCATCCGAGGCACATCCTAGGCGGTCCTGGCGTCGTCCAGGCGCAACCAAGGCACATCCAAAGAAGTCCCGGCGTCGTCCAGGGGCATCCAAGGTGCATCCTTGACAGGCACATCAAAAGCACATCCAAGACGGTCCCAGCAACGTCCAGACACATCCAAGGCGGTCCTGGTGTCGTACAGGCGCATCAGAGGCGAATCAGAGGCGCATCCGAGGCGCATCCAAGCAGCATCCAAGGCAGTCCCGGCGTTGTCCAGGCGCATACAAGACGCATTCAAGGCAGTCCCGGCGTTTTTCAGGTGAATCCTAGGCGGTCCTGGCGTCGTTTAGGCGCAACCAAGGCACATCCAAAGAAGTCCCGGCGTCGTCCAGGCGCATCCAAGGTAGTCCCGGTGTCTTCCAGATTCATCCGAAGCATGTCCAAGGCGTTACCCGCAGCCGAGCCGCAGCCAAGCCGCAGCCGAGCCGCAGCCCAGCCGCAGCCCAGCCGCAGCCCAGCCGCAGCCCAGCCGCAGCCGAGCCGCAGCCGAGCCGCAGCCGAGCCGCAGCCGAGCCGCAGCCAAGGCAGTCCCTGCGTCATCCAGGCGCATCCAAGGCACATCTAAGGGAGTCCCGGCTTCGTCCAGGGGCATCCAAGGTGCATCCTTAACAGTCCCGTAGTCGTCCAGCCTCATCCAAGGGAGTCCTGGGGTCGTCCGGGCGCATCCAAGCCACATCCAAGACGATGTCGGCGTCGTTCAGGCACATTCAAGGCGGTCCTGGTGTCGCACAGGCGCATCAAACGCGCATCAAAGGCAGTCCCAGCATCGTCTACGCGCATCCAAGGTGGTCCCAATGTCGTCGAGGCGCCACAAAGGCGGTCCCAGGATCGTCCAGGCGCATACAAGGCGGTCCAGGCGTTGTCCAGGCACATCCAAGGCGTTCCAGAGGTCACTAGACGCATCCAAGGCAATCCCAGCATCGTCCAGGCACATCCAAGACTGTCCCAGCGCCGATCAGGCGCATCCAAAGTGCATCCGAGGTGGTCCCGGTGTCGTCTAGGCGCAACAAAGGCAGTCCCTGCGTCGTCCAGGAGCATCCAAGGCAGTCTTGCCATAATCCAGGCGCATCCATGACGCATCCGAGGCACATCCTAGGCGGTCCTGGTGTCGTCCAGGCGCAACCAAGGCACATCCAAAGAAGTCCTGGCGTCGTCCAGGGGCATCCAAGGTGCATCCTTGACAGGCACATCAAAAGCACATCCAAGACGGTCCCAGCAACGTCCAGACACATCCAAGGTGGTCCTGGTGTCGTACAGGCGCATCCGAGGCGCATCCGAGGCGCATCCAAGCAGCATCCAAGGCAGTCCCGGCGTTGTCCAGGCGCATACAAGACGCATTCAAGGCAGTCCCGGCGTTTTTCAGGTGAATCCTAGGCGGTCCTGGCGTCGTTTAGGCGCAACCAAGGCACATCCAAAGAAGTCCCGTCGTCGTCCAGGCGCATCCAAGGCAGTCCCGGTGTCTTCCAGGTTCATCCGAAACATGTCCAAGGCGTAACCCGCAGCCGAGCCGCAGCCGAGCCGCAGCCCAGCCGCAGCAAAGCCGCAGCCCAGCCGCAGCCGAGCCGCAGCCCAGCCGCAGCCGAGCCGCAGCCGAGCCGCAGCCGAGCCGCAGCCGAGCCGCAGCCGAACCGCAGCCAAGGCAGTCCCTGCATCATCCAGGCACATCCAAGGCTCATCTAAGGCAGTCCCTGCATCATCCAGGCGCATCCAAGGCACATCTAAGGGAGTCCCGGCTTCGTCCAGGTGCATACAAGTAGGTCACGGCGTGATCCAGACGCATCCAAGGCAGTCCCGGCTTTGTCCAGGCGCATCCAAGGTGATACCGGCGTCTTTCAGGTCTATCCAAGACGGTCGCGGCGTCATCCAGGCTCATCCAAGGCAGTCCCTGAGTCATCCAACCTCATCCAAGGAGATCCCGGCGTCGTCCAGGCTCATTCCAAGGCGGTCCAGGCGTTGTCCGGGCGCATTCAAGCCACATCCAAGACGATGTCGGCGTCGTTCAGGCACATTCAAGGCGGTCCTGGTGTCGCACAGGCGCATCAAACGCGCATCAGAGGCAGTCCCAGCATCGTCTACGCGCATCCAAGGTGGTCCCAATGTCGTCCAGGCGCCACAAAGGCGGTCCCGGGATCGTCCAGGCGCATACAAGGCGGTCCAGGCGTTGTCCAGGCACATCCAAGGCGTTCCAGAGGTCACTAGACGCATCCAAGGCAATCCCAGCATCGTCCAGGCACATCCAAGACTGTCTTAGCGCCGATCAGGCGCATCCAAAGTGCATCCGAGGTGGTCCCGGTGTCGTCTAGGCGCAACAAAGGCAGTCCCTGCGTCGTCCAGGAGCATCCAAGGCAGTCTTGCCATAATCCAGGCGCATCCATGACGCATCCGAGGCACATCCTAGGCGGTCCTGGCGTCGTCCAGGCGCAACCAAGGCACATCCAAAGAAGTCCCGGCGTCGTCCAGGGGCATCCAAGGTGCATCCTTGACAGGCACATCAAAAGCACATCCAAGACGGTCCCAGCAACGTCCAGACACATCCAAGGCGGTCCTGGTGTCGTACAGGCGCATCAGAGGCGCATCAGAGGCGCATCCGAGGCGCATCCAAGCAGCATCCAAGGCAGTCCCGGCGTTGTCCAGGCGCATACAAGACGCATTCAAGGCAGTCCCGGCGTTTTTCAGGTGAATCCTAGGCAGTCATGGCGTCGTTTAGGCGCAACCAAGGCACATCCAAAGAAGTCCCGGCGTCGTCTAGGCGCAACAAAGGCAGTCCCTGCGTCGTCCAGGAGCATCAAAGGCAGTCTTGCCATAATCCAGGCGCATCCATGACGCATCCGAGGCACATCCTAGGCGGTCCTGGCGTCGTCCAGGCGCAACCAAGGCACATCCAAAGAAGTCCCGGCGTCGTCCAGGGGCATCCAAGGTGCATCCTTGACAGGCACATCAAAAGCACATCCAAGACGGTCCCAGCAACGTCCAGACACATCCAAGGCGGTCCTGGTGTCGTACAGGCGCATCAGAGGCGCATCAGAGGTGCATCCGAGGCGCATCCAAGCAGCATCCAAGGCAGTCCCGGTGTTGTCCAGGCGCATACAAGACGCATTCAAGGCAGTCCCGGCGTTTTTCAGGTGAATCCTAGGCGGTCCTGGCGTCGTTTAGGCGCAACCAAGGCACATCCAAAGAAGTCCCGGCGTCGTCCAGGCGCATCCAAGGCGGTCCCGGTGTCTTCCAGATTTATCCGAAGCATGTCCAAGGCGTTACCCGCAGCCGAGCCGCAGCCAAGCCGCAGCCGAGCCGCAGCCCAGCCGCAGCCCAGCCGCAGCCCAGCCGCAGCCGAACCGCAGCCGAGCCGCAGCCGAGCCGCAGCCGAGCCGCAGCCGAGCCGCAGCCGAGCCGCAGCCGAGCCGCAGCCGAGCCGCAGCCAAGGCAGTCCCTGCATCATCCAGGCGCATCCAAGGCACACCTAAGGGAGTCCCGGCTTCGTCCAGGGGCATCCAAGGTGCATCCTTAACAGTCCCGTAGTCGTCCAGCCTCATCCAAGGGAGTCCTGGGGTCGTCCGGGCGCATCCAAGCCACATCCAAGACGATGTCGGCGTCGTTCAGGCACATTCAAGGCGGTCCTGGTGTCGCACAGGCGCATCAAACGCGCATCAAAGGCAGTCCCAGCATCGTCTACGCGCATCCAAGGTGGTCCCAATGTCGTCCAGGCGCCACAAAGGCGGTCCCAGGATCGTCCAGGCGCATACAAGGCGGTCCAGGCGTTGTCCAGGCACATCCAAGGTTTTCCAGAGGTCACTAGACGCATCCAAGGCAATCCCAGCATCGTCCAGGCACATCCAAGACTGTCCCAGCGCCGGTCAGGCGCATCCAAAGTCCATCCGAGGTGGTCCCGGTGTCGTCTAGGCGCAACAAAGGCACTCCCTGCGTCGTCCAGGAGCATCCAAGGCAGTCTTGCCATAATCCAGGCGCATCCATGACGCATCCGAGGCACATCCTAGGCGGTCCTGGCGTCGTCCAGGCGCAACCAAGGCACATCCAAAGAAGTCCCGGCGTCGTCCAGGGGCATCCAAGGTGCATCCTTGACAGGCACATCAAAAGCACATCCAAGACGGTCCCAGCAACGTCCAGACACATCCAAGGCGGTCCTGGTGTCGTACAGGCGCATCAGAGGTGCATCCGAGGCGCATCCAAGCAGCATCCAAGGCAGTCCCGGTGTTGTCCAGGCGCATACAAGACGCATTCAAGGCAGTCCCGGCGTTTTTCAGGTGAATCCTAGGCGGTCCTGGCGTCGTTTAGGCGCAACCAATGCACATCCAAAGAAGTCCCGGCGTCGTCCAGGCGCATCCAAGGCGGTCCCGGTGTCTTCCAGATTTATCCGAAGCATGTCCAAGGCGTTACCCGCAGCCGAGCCGCAGCCAAGCCGCAGCCGAGCCGCAGCCGAGCCGCAGCCGAGCCGCAGCCGAGCCGCAGCCGAGCCGCAGCCGAGCCGCAGCCGAGCCGCAGCCGAGCCGCAGCCGAGCCGCAGCCAAGGCAGTCCCTGCATCATCCAGGCGCATCCAAGGCACATCTAAGGGAGTCCCGGCTTTGTCCAGGGGCATCCAAGGTGCATCCTTAACAGTCCCGTAGTCGTCCAGCCTCATCCAAGGGAGTCCTGGGGTCGTCCGGGCGCATCCAAGCCACATCCAAGACGATGTCGGCGTCGTTCAGGCACATTCAAGGCGGTCCTGGTGTCGCACAGGCGCATCAAACGCGCATCAAAGGCAGTCCCAGCATCGTCTACGCGCATCCAAGGTGGTCCCAATGTCGTCCAGGCGCCACAAAGGCGGTCCCAGGATCGTCCAGGCGCATACAAGGCGGTCCAGGCGTTGTCCAGGCACATCGAAGGCGTTCCAGAGGTCACTAGACTCATCCAAGGCAATCCCAGCATCGTCCAGGCACATCCAAGACTGTCCCAGCGCCGATCAGGCGCATCCAAAGTGCATCCGAGGTGGTCCCGGTGTCGTCTAGGCGCAACAAAGGCAGTCCCTGCGTCGTCCAGGAGCATCCAAGGCAGTCTTGCCATAATCCAGGCGCATCCATGACGCATCCGAGGCACATCCTAGGCGGTCCTGGCGTCGTCCAGGCGCAACCAAGGCACATCCAAAGAAGTCCTGGCGTCGTCCAGGGGCATCCAAGGTGCATCCTTGACAGGCACATCAAAAGCACATCCAAGACGGTCCCAGCAACGTCCAGACACATCCAAGGTGGTCCTGGTGTCGTACAGGCGCATCAGAGGCGCATCAGAGGCGCATCCGAGGCGCATCCAAGCAGCATCCAAGGCAGTCCCGGCGTTGTCCAGGCGCATACAAGACGCATTCAAGGCAGTCCCGGCGTTTTTCAGGTGAATCCTAGGCGGTCCTGGCGTCGTTTAGGCGCAACCAAGGCACATCCAAAGAAGTCCCGGCGTCGTCCAGGCGCATCCAAGGCAGTCCCGGTGTCTTCCAGGTTCATCCGAAACATGTCCAAGGCGTAACCCGCAGCCGAGCCGCAGCCGAGCCGCAGCCCAGCCGCAGCAAAGCCGCAGCCCAGCCGCAGCCGAGCCGCAGCCCAGCCGCAGCCGAGCCGCAGCCGAGCCGCAGCCGAGCCGCAGCCGAGCCGCAGCCAAGGCAGTCCCTGCATCATCCAGGCGCATCCATTGCTCATCTAAGGCAGTCCCTGCATCATCCAGGCGCATCCAAGGCACATCTAAGGGAGTCCCGGCTTCGTCCAGGTGCATACAAGTAGGTCACGGCGTTATCCAGACGCATCCAAGGCAGTCCCGGCTTTGTCCAGGCGCATCCAAGGTGATACCGGCGTCTTTCAGGCCTATCCAAGGCGGTCGCGGCGTCATCCAGGCTCATTCAAGGCAGTCCCTGAGTCATCCAACCTCATCCAAGGAGATCCCGGCGTCGTCCAGGCTCATTCCAAGGCGGTCCAGGCGTCGTCCGGGCGCATCCAAGCCACATCCAAGACGATGTCGGCGTCGTTCAGGCACATTCAAGGCGGTCCTGGTGTCGCACAGGCGCATCAAACGCGCATCAAAGGCAGTCCCAGCATCGTCTACGCGCATCCAAGGTGGTCCCAATGTCGTCCAGGCGCCACAAAGGCGGTCCCAGGATCGTCCAGGCGCATACTAGGCGGTCCAGGCGTTGTCCAGGCACATCCAAGGCGTTCCAGAGGTCACTAGACGCATCCAAGGCAATCCTAGCATCGTCCAGGCACATCCAAGACTGTCCCAGCGCCGATCAGGCGCATCCAAAGTGCATCCGAGGTGGTCCCGGTGTCGTCTAGGCGCAACAAAGGCAGTCCCTGCGTCGTCCAGGAGCATCCAAGGCAGTCTTGCCATAATCCAGGCGCATCCACGACGCATCCGAGGCACATCCTAGGCGGTCCTGGCGTCGTCCAGGCGCAACCAAGGCACATCCAAAGAAGTCCCGGCGTCGTCCAGGGGCATCCAAGGTGCATCCTTGACAGGCACATCAAAAGCACATCCAAGACGGTCCCAGCAACGTCCAGACACATCCAAGGCGGTCCTGGTGTCGTACAGGCGCATCAGAGGCGCATCAGAGGCGCATCAGAGGCGCATCCGAGGCGCATCCAAGGCAGTCCCGGCGTTGTCCAGGCGCATACAAGACGCATTCAAGGCAGTCCCGGCGTTTTTCAGGTGAATCCTAGGCGGTCCTGGCGTCGTTTAGGCGCAACCAAGGCACATCCAAAGAAGTCCCGGCGTCGTCCAGGGGCATCCAAGGTGCATCCTTGACAGGCACATTAAAAGCACATCCAAGACGGTCCCAGCAACGTCCAGACACATCCAAGGCGGTCCTGGTGTCGTACAGGCGCATCAGAGGCGCATCAGAGGTGCATCCGAGGCGCATCCAAGCAGCATCCAAGGCAGTCCCGGCGTTGTCCAGGCGCATACAAGACGCATTCAAGGCAGTCCGGGCGTTTTTCAGGTAAATCCTAGGCGGTCCTGGCGTCGTTTAGGCGCAACCAAGGCACATCCAAAGAAGTCCCGGCGTCGTCCAGGCGCATCCAAGGCAGTCCCGGTGTCTTCCAGATTCATCCGAAGCATGTCCAAGGCGTTACCCGCAGCCGAGCCGCAGCCAAGCCGCAGCCGAGCCGCAGCCCAGCCGCAGCCCAGCCGCAGCCCAGCCGCAGCCCAGCCGCAGCCCAGCCGCAGCCGAGCCGCAGCCGAGCCGCAGCCGAGCCGCAGCCGAGCCGCAGCCGAGCCGCAGCCAAGGCAGTCCCTGCATCATCCAGGCGCATCCAAGGCACATCTAAGGGAGTCCCGGCTTCGTCCAGGGGCATCCAAGGTGCATCCTTAACAGTCCCGTAGTCGTCCAGCCTCATCCAAGGGAGTCCTGGGGTCGTCCGGGCGCATCCAAGCCACATCCAAGACGATGTCGGCGTCGTTCAGGCACATTCAAGGCGGTCCTGGTGTCGCGCAGGCGCATCAAACGCGCATTAAAGGCAGTCCCAGCATCGTCTACGCGCATCCAAGGTGGTCCCAATGTCGTCCAGGCGCCACAAAGGCGGTCCCAAGATCATCCAGGCGCATACAAGGCGGTCCAGGCGTTGTCCAGGCACATCCAAGGCGTTCCAGAGGTCACTAGACGCATCCAAGGCAATCCCAGCATCGTCCAGGCACATCCAAGACTGTCCCAGCGCCGATCAGGCGCATCCAAAGTGCATCCGAGGTGGTCCCGGTGTCGTCTAGGCGCAACAAAGGCAGTCCCTGCGTCGTCCAGGAGCATCCAAGGCAGTCTTGCCATAATCCAGGCGCATCCATGACGCATCCGAGGCACATCCTAGGCGGTCCTGGCGTCGTCCAGGCGCAACCAAGGCACATCCAAAGAAGTCCCGGCGTCGTCCAGGGGCATCCAAGGTGCATCCTTGACAGGCACATCAAAAGCACATCCAAGACGGTCCCAGCAACGTCCAGACACATCCAAGGCGGTCCTGGTGTCGTACAGGCGCATCAGAGGCGCATCAGAGGCGCATCCGAGGCGCATCCAAGCAGCATCCAAGGCAGTCCCGGCGTTGTCCAGGCGCATACAAGACGCATTCAAGGCAGTCCCGGCGTTTTTCAGGTGAATCCTAGGCGGTCCTGGCGTCGTATAGGCGCAACCAAGGCACATCCAAAGAAGTCCCGGCGTCGTCCAGGGGCATCCAAGGTGCATCCTTGACAGGCACATCAAAAGCACATCCAAGACGGTCCCAGCAACGTCCAGACACATCCAAGGCGGTCCTGGTGTCGTACAGGCGCATCAGAGGCGCATCAGAGGTGCATCCGAGGCGCATCCAAGCAGCATCCAAGGCAGTCCCGGTGTTGTCCAGGCGCATACAAGACGCATTCAAGGCAGTCCCGGCGTTTTTCAGGTGAATCCTAGGCGGTCCTGGCGTCATTTAGGCGCAACCAAGGCACATCCAAAGAAGTCCCGGCGTCGTCCAGGCGCATCCAAGGCGGTCCCGGTGTCTTCCAGATTTATCCGAAGCATGTCCAAGGCGTTACCCGCAGCCGAGCCGCAGCCAAGCCGCAGCCGAGCCGCAGCCCAGCCGCAGCCCAGCCGCAGCCCAGCCGCAGCCGAACCGCAGCCGAGCCGCAGCCGAGCCGCAGCCGAGCCGCAGCCGAGCCGCAGCCGAGCCGCAGCCGAGCCGCAGCCAAGGCAGTCCCTGCATCATCCAGGCGCATCCAAGGCACACCTAAGGGAGTCCCGGCTTCGTCCAGGGGCATCCAAGGTGCATCCTTAACAGTCCCGTAGTCGTCCAGCCTCATCCAAGGGAGTCCTGGGGTCGTCCGGGCGCATCCAAGCCACATCCAAGACGATGTCGGCGTCGTTCAGGCACATTCAAGGCGGTCCTGGTGTCGCACAGGCGCATCAAACGCGCATCAAAGGCAGTCCCAGCATCGTCTACGCGCATCCAAGGTGGTCCCAATGTCGTCCAGGCGCCACAAAGGCGGTCCCAGGATCGTCCAGGCGCATACAAGGCGGTCCAGGCGTTGTCCAGGCACATCCAAGGCGTTCCAGAGGTCACTAGACGCATCCAAGGCAATCCCAGCATCGTCCAGGCACATCCAAGACTGTCCCAGCGCCGGTCAGGCGCATCCAAAGTCCATCCGAGGTGGTCCCGGTGTCGTCTAGGCGCAACAAAGGCAGTCCCTGCGTCGTCCAGGAGCATCCAAGGCAGTCTTGCCATAATCCAGGCGCATCCATGACGCATCCGAGGCACATCCTAGGCGGTCCTGGCGTCGTCCAGGCGCAACCAAGGCACATCCAAAGAAGTCCCGGCGTCGTCCAGGGGCATCCAAGGTGCATCCTTGACAGGCACATCAAAAGCACATCCAAGACGGTCCCAGCTACGTCCAGACACATCCAAGGCGGTCCTGGTGTCGTACAGGCGCATCAGAGGTGCATCCGAGGCGCATCCAAGCAGCATCCAAGGCAGTCCCGGTGTTGTCCAGGCGCATACAAGACGCATTCAAGGCAGTCCCGGCGTTTTTCAGGTGAATCCTAGGCGGTCCTGGCGTCGTTTAGGCGCAACCAATGCACATCCAAAGAAGTCCCGGCGTCGTCCAGGCGCATCCAAGGCGGTCCCGGTGTCTTCCAGATTTATCCGAAGCATGTCCAAGGCGTTACCCGCAGCCGAGCCGCAGCCAAGCCGCAGCCGAGCCGCAGCCCAGCCGCAGCCCAGCCGAGCCGCAGCCGAGCCGCAGCCGAGCCGCAGCCGAGCCGCAGCCGAGCCGCAGCCGACCCGCAGCCGACCCGCAGCCAAGGCAGTCCCTGCATCATCCAGGCGCATCCAAGGCACATCTAAGGGAGTCCCGGCTTTGTCCAGGGGCATCCAAGGTGCATCCTTAACAGTCCCGTAGTCGTCCAGCCTCATCCAAGGGAGTCCTGGGGTCGTCCGGGCGCATCCAAGCCACATCCAAGACGATGTCGGCGTCGTTCAGGCACATTCAAGGCGGTCCTGGTGTCGCACAGGCGCATCAAACGCGCATTGAAGGCAGTCCCAGCATCGTCTACGCGCATCCAAGGTGGTCCCAATGTCGTCCAGGCGCCACAAAGGCGGTCCCAGGATCGTCCAGGCGCATACAAGGCGGTCCAGGCGTTGTCCAGGCACATCGAAGGCGTTCCAGAGGTCACTAGACTCATCCAAGGCAATCCCAGCATCGTCCAGGCACATCCAAGACTGTCCCAGCGCCGATCAGGCGCATATAAAGTGCATCCGAGGTGGTCCCGGTGTCGTCTATGCGCAACAAAGGCAGTCCCTGCGTCGTCCAGGAGCATCCAAGGCAGTCTTGCCATAATCCAGGCGCATCCATGACGCATCCGAGGCACATCCTAGGCGGTCCTGGCGTCGTCCAGGCGCAACCAAGGCACATCCAAAGAAGTCCTGGCGTCGTCCAGGGGCATCCAAGGTGCATCCTTGACAGGCACATCAAAAGCACATCCAAGACGGTCCCAGCAACGTCCAGACACATCCAAGGTGGTCCTGGTGTCGTACAGGCGCATCAGAGGCGCATCAGAGGCGCATCCGAGGCGCATCCAAGCAGCATCCAAGGCAGTCCCGGCGTTGTCCAGGCGCATACAAGACGCATTCAAGGCAGTCCCGGCGTTTTTCAGGTGAATCCTAGGCGGTCCTGGCGTCGTTTAGGCGCAACCAAGGCACATCCAAAGAAGTCCCGGCGTCGTCCAGGCGCATCCAAGGCAGTCCCGGTGTCTTCCAGGTTCATCCGAAACATGTCCAAGGCGTAACCCGCAGCCGAGCCGCAGCCGAGCCGCAGCCCAGCCGCAGCAAAGCCGCAGCCCAGCCGCAGCCGAGCCGCAGCCCAGCCGCAGCCGAGCCGCAGCCGAGCCGCAGCCGAGCCGCAGCCGAGCCGCAGCCAAGGCAGTCCCTGCATCATCCAGGCGCATCCAATGCTCATCTAAGGCAGTCCCTGCATCATCCAGGCGCATCCAAGGCACATCTAAGGGAGTCCCGGCTTCGTCCAGGTGCATACAAGTAGGTCACGGCGTTATCCAGACGCATCCAAGGCAGTCCCGGCTTTGTCCAGGCGCATCCAATGTGATACCGGCGTCTTTCAGGCCTATCCAAGGCGGTCGCGGCGTCATCCAGGCTCATTCAAGGCAGTCCCTGAGTCATCCAACCTCACCCAAGGAGATCCTGGCGTCGTCCAGGCTCATTCCAAGGCGGTCCAGGCGTCGTCCGGGCGCATCCAAGCCACATCCAAGACGATGTCGGCGTCGTTCAGGCACATTCAAGGCGGTCCTGGTGTCGCACAGGCGCATCAAACGCGCATCAAAGGCAGTCCCAGCATCGTCTACGCGCATCCAAGGTGGTCCCAATGTCGTCCAGGCGCCACAAAGGCGGTCCCAGGATCGTCCAGGCGCATACTAGGCGGTCCAGGCGTTGTCCAGGCACATCCAAGGCGTTCCAGAGGTCACTAGACGCATCCAAGGCAATCCTAGCATCGTCCAGGCACATCCAAGACTGTCCCAGCGCCGATCAGGCGCATCCAAAGTGCATCCGAGGTGGTCCCGGTGTCGTCTAGGCGCAACAAAGGCAGTCCCTGCGTCATCCAGGAGCATCCAAGGCAGTCTTGCCATAATACAGGCGCATCCACGACGCATCCGAGGCACATCCTAGGCGGTCCTGGCGTCGTCCAGGCGCAACCAAGGCACATCCAAAGAAGTCCCGGCGTCGTCCAGGGGCATCCAAGGTGCATCCTTGACAGGCACATCAAAAGCACATCCAAGACGGTCCCAGCAACGTCCAGACACATCCAAGGCGGTCCTGGTGTCGTACAGGCACATCAGAGGCGCATCAGAGGCGCATCAGAGGCGCATCCGAGGCGCATCCAAGGCAGTCCCGGCGTTGTCCAGGCGCATACAAGACGCATTCAAGGCAGTCCCGGCGTTTTTCAGGTGAATCCTAGGCGGTCCTGGCGTCGTTTAGGCGCAACCAAAGCACATCCAAAGAAGTCCCGGCGTCGTCCAGGGGCATCCAAGGTGCATCCTTGACAGGCACATCAAAAGCACATCCAAGACGGTCCCAGCAACGTCCAGACACATCCAAGGCGGTCCTGGTGTCGTACAGGCGCATCAGAGGCGCATCAGAGGCGCATCCGAGGCGCATCCAAGCAGCATCCAAGGCAGTCCCGGCGTTGTCCAGGCGCATACAAGACGCATTCAAGGCAGTCCCGGCGTTTTTCAGGTGAATCCTAGGCAGTCATGGCGTCGTTTAGGCGCAACCAAGGCACATCCAAAGAAGTCCCGGCGTCGTCTAGGCGCAACAAAGGCAGTCCCTGCGTCGTCCAGGAGCATCAAAGGCAGTCTTGCCATAATCCAGGCGCATCCATGACGCATCCGAGGCACATCCTAGGCGGTCCTGGCGTCGTCCAGGCGCAACCAAGGCACATCCAAAGAAGTCCCGGCGTCGTCCAGGGGCATCCAAGGTGCATCCTTGACAGGCACATCAAAAGCACATCCAAGACGGTCCCAGCAACGTCCAGACACATCCAAGGCGGTCCTGGTGTCGTACAGGCGCATCAGAGGCGCATCAGAGGTGCATCCGAGGCGCATCCAAGCAGCATCCAAGGCAGTCCCGGTGTTGTCCAGGCGCATACAAGACGCATTCAAGGCAGTCCCGGCGTTTTTCAGGTGAATCCTAGGCGGTCCTGGCGTCGTTTAGGCGCAACCAAGGCACATCCAAAGAAGTCCCGGCGTCGTCCAGGCGCATCCAAGGCGGTCCCGGTGTCTTCCAGATTTATCCGAAGCATGTCCAAGGCGTTACCCGCAGCCGAGCCGCAGCCAAGCCGCAGCCGAGCCGCAGCCCAGCCGCAGCCCAGCCGCAGCCCAGCCGCAGCCGAACCGCAGCCGAGCCGCAGCCGAGCCGCAGCCGAGCCGCAGCCGAGCCGCAGCCGAGCCGCAGCCGAGCCGCAGCCGAGCCGCAGCCAAGGCAGTCCCTGCATCATCCAGGCGCATCCAAGGCACACCTAAGGGAGTCCCGGCTTCGTCCAGGGGCATCCAAGGTGCATCCTTAACAGTCCCGTAGTCGTCCAGCCTCATCCAAGGGAGTCCTGGGGTCGTCCGGGCGCATCCAAGCCACATCCAAGACGATGTCGGCGTCGTTCAGGCACATTCAAGGCGGTCCTGGTGTCGCACAGGCGCATCAAACGCGCATCAAAGGCAGTCCCAGCATCGTCTACGCGCATCCAAGGTGGTCCCAATGTCGTCCAGGCGCCACAAAGGCGGTCCCAGGATCGTCCAGGCGCATACAAGGCGGTCCAGGCGTTGTCCAGGCACATCCAAGGTTTTCCAGAGGTCACTAGACGCATCCAAGGCAATCCCAGCATCGTCCAGGCACATCCAAGACTGTCCCAGCGCCGGTCAGGCGCATCCAAAGTCCATCCGAGGTGGTCCCGGTGTCGTCTAGGCGCAACAAAGGCACTCCCTGCGTCGTCCAGGAGCATCCAAGGCAGTCTTGCCATAATCCAGGCGCATCCATGACGCATCCGAGGCACATCCTAGGCGGTCCTGGCGTCGTCCAGGCGCAACCAAGGCACATCCAAAGAAGTCCCGGCGTCGTCCAGGGGCATCCAAGGTGCATCCTTGACAGGCACATCAAAAGCACATCCAAGACGGTCCCAGCAACGTCCAGACACATCCAAGGCGGTCCTGGTGTCGTACAGGCGCATCAGAGGTGCATCCGAGGCGCATCCAAGCAGCATCCAAGGCAGTCCCGGTGTTGTCCAGGCGCATACAAGACGCATTCAAGGCAGTCCCGGCGTTTTTCAGGTGAATCCTAGGCGGTCCTGGCGTCGTTTAGGCGCAACCAATGCACATCCAAAGAAGTCCCGGCGTCGTCCAGGCGCATCCAAGGCGGTCCCGGTGTCTTCCAGATTTATCCGAAGCATGTCCAAGGCGTTACCCGCAGCCGAGCCGCAGCCAAGCCGCAGCCGAGCCGCAGCCCAGCCGCAGCCCAGCCGCAGCCGAGCCGCAGCCGAGCCGCAGCCGAGCCGCAGCCGAGCCGCAGCCGAGCCGCAGCCGAGCCGCAGCCAAGGCAGTCCCTGCATCATCCAGGCGCATCCAAGGCACATCTAAGGGAGTCCCGGCTTTGTCCAGGGGCATCCAAGGTGCATCCTTAACAGTCCCGTAGTCGTCCAGCCTCATCCAAGGGAGTCCTGGGGTCGTCCGGGCGCATCCAAGCCACATCCAAGACGATGTCGGCGTCGTTCAGGCACATTCAAGGCGGTCCTGGTGTCGCACAGGCGCATCAAACGCGCATCAAAGGCAGTCCCAGCATCGTCTACGCGCATCCAAGGTGGTCCCAATGTCGTCCAGGCGCCACAAAGGCGGTCCCAGGATCGTCCAGGCGCATACAAGGCGGTCCAGGCGTTGTCCAGGCACATCGAAGGCGTTCCAGAGGTCACTAGACTCATCCAAGGCAATCCCAGCATCGTCCAGGCACATCCAAGACTGTCCCAGCGCCGATCAGGCGCATCCAAAGTGCATCCGAGGTGGTCCCGGTGTCGTCTAGGCGCAACAAAGGCAGTCCCTGCGTCGTCCAGGAGCATCCAAGGCAGTCTTGCCATAATCCAGGCGCATCCATGACGCATCCGAGGCACATCCTAGGCGGTCCTGGCGTCGTCCAGGCGCAACCAAGGCACATCCAAAGAAGTCCTGGCGTCGTCCAGGGGCATCCAAGGTGCATCCTTGACAGGCACATCAAAAGCACATCCAAGACGGTCCCAGCAACGTCCAGACACATCCAAGGTGGTCCTGGTGTCGTACAGGCGCATCAGAGGCGCATCAGAGGCGCATCAGAGGCGCATCCGAGGCGCATCCAAGCAGCATCCAAGGCAGTCCCGGCGTTGTCCAGGCGCATACAAGACGCATTCAAGGCAGTCCCGGCGTTTTTCAGGTGAATCCTAGGCGGTCCTGGCGTCGTTTAGGCGCAACCAAGGCACATCCAAAGAAGTCCCGGCGTCGTCCAGGCGCATCCAAGGCAGTCCCGGTGTCTTCCAGGTTCATCCGAAACATGTCCAAGGCGTAACCCGCAGCCGAGCCGCAGCCGAGCCGCAGCCCAGCCGCAGCAAAGCCGCAGCCCAGCCGCAGCCGAGCCGCAGCCCAGCCGCAGCCGAGCCGCAGCCGAGCCGCAGCCGAGCCGCAGCCGAGCCGCAGCCAAGGCAGTCCCTGCATCATCCAGGCGCATCCAATGCTCATCTAAGGCAGTCCCTGCATCATCCAGGCGCATCCAAGGCACATCTAAGGGAGTCCCGGCTTCGTCCAGGTGCATACAAGTAGGTCACGGCGTTATCCAGACGCATCCAAGGCAGTCCCGGCTTTGTCCAGGCGCATCCAATGTGATACCGGCGTCTTTCAGGCCTATCCAAGGCGGTCGCGGCGTCATCCAGGCTCATTCAAGGCAGTCCCTGAGTCATCCAACCTCACCCAAGGAGATCCCGGCGTCGTCCAGGCTCATTCCAAGGCGGTCCAGGCGTCGTCCGGGCGCATCCAAGCCACATCCAAGACGATGTCGGCGTCGTTCAGGCACATTCAAGGCGGTCCTGGTGTCGCACAGGCGCATCAAACGCGCATCAAAGGCAGTCCCAGCATCGTCTACGCGCATCCAAGGTGGTCCCAATGTCGTCCAGGCGCCACAAAGGCGGTCCCAGGATCGTCCAGGCGCATACTAGGCGGTCCAGGCGTTGTCCAGGCACATCCAAGGCGTTCCAGAGGTCACTAGACGCATCCAAGGCAATCCTAGCATCGTCCAGGCACATCCAAGACTGTCCCAGCGCCGATCAGGCGCATCCAAAGTGCATCCGAGGTGGTCCCGGTGTCGTCTAGGCGCAACAAAGGCAGTCCCTGCGTCATCCAGGAGCATCCAAGGCAGTCTTGCCATAATACAGGCGCATCCACGACGCATCCGAGGCACATCCTAGGCGGTCCTGGCGTCGTCCAGGCGCAACCAAGGCACATCCAAAGAAGTCCCGGCGTCGTCCAGGGGCATCCAAGGTGCATCCTTGACAGGCACATCAAAAGCACATCCAAGACGGTCCCAGCAACGTCCAGACACATCCAAGGCGGTCCTGGTGTCGTACAGAGGCATCAGAGGCGCATCAGAGGCGCATCAGAGGCGCATCCGAGGCGCATCCAAGGCAGTCCCGGCGTTGTCCAGGCGCATACAAGACGCATTCAAGGCAGTCCCGGCGTTTTTCAGGTGAATCCTAGGCGGTCCTGGCGTCGTTTAGGCGCAACCAAAGCACATCCAAAGAAGTCCCGGCGTCGTCCAGGGGCATCCAAGGTGCATCCTTGACAGGCACATCAAAAGCACATCCAAGACGGTCCCAGCAACGTCCAGACACATCCAAGGCGGTCCTGGTGTCGTACAGGCGCATCAGAGGCGCATCAGAGGTGCATCCGAGGCGAATCCAAGCAGCATCCAAGGCAGTCCCGGTGTTGTCCAGGCGCATACAAGACGCATTCAAGGCAGTCCCGGCGTTTTTCAGGTGAATCCTAGGTGGTCCTGGCGTCGTTTAGGCGCAACCAAGGCACATCCAAAGAAGTCCCGGCGTCGTCCAGGCGCATCCAAGGCGGTCCCGGTGTCTTCCAGTTTTATCCGAATCATGTCCAAGGCGTTACCCGCAGCCGAGCCGCAGCCAAGCCGCAGCCGAGCCGCAGCCCAGCCGCAGCCCAGCCGCAGCCCAGCCGCAGCCGAGCCGCAGCCGAGCCGCAGCCGAGCCGCAGCCGAGCCGCAGCCGAGCCGCAGCCGAGCCGCAGCCAAGGCAGTCCCTGCGTTGTCCAGGCGCATACAAGACGCATTCAAGGCAGTCCCGGTGTTTTTCAGGTGAATCCTAGGCGGTCCTGGCGTCGTTTAGGCGCAACCAAGGCACATCCAAAGAAGTCCCGGCGTCGTCTAGGCGCAACAAAGGCAGTCCCTGCGTCGTCCAGGAGCATCAAAGGCAGTCTTGCAATAATCCAGGCTCATCCATGACGCATCCGAGGCACATCCTAGGCGGTCCTGGCGTCGTCCAGGCGCAACCAAGGCACATCCAAAGAAGTCCCGGCGTCGTCCAGGGGCATCCAAGGTGCATCCTTGACAGGCACATCAAAAGCACATCCAAGACGGTCCCAGCAACGTCCAGACACATCCAAGGCGGTCCTGGTGTCGTACAGGCGCATCAGAGGCGAATCAGAGGCGCATCCGAGGCGCATCCAAGCAGCATCCAAGGCAGTCCCGGCGTTGTCCAGGCGCATACAAGACGCATTCAAGGCAGTCCCGGCGTTTTTCAGGTGAATCCTAGGCGGTCCTGGCGTCGTTTAGGCGCAACCAAGGCACATCCAAAGAAGTCCCGGCGTCGTCCAGGCGCATCCAAGGTAGTCCCGGTGTCTTCCAGATTCATCCGAAGCATGTCCAAGGCGTTACCCGCAGCCGAGCCGCAGCCAAGCCGCAGCCGAGCCGCAGCCCAGCCGCAGCCCAGCCGCAGCCCAGCCGCAGCCCAGCCGCAGCCCAGCCGCAGCCGAGCCGCAGCCGAGCCGCAGCCGAGCCGCAGCCGAGCCGCAGCCGAGCCGCAGCCAAGGCAGTCCCTGCATCATCCAGGCGCATCCAAGGCACATCTAAGGGAGTCCCGGCTTCGTCCAGGGGCATCCAAGGTGCATCCTTAACAGTCCCGTAGTCGTCCAGCCTCATCCAAGGGAGTCCTGGGGTCGTCCGGGCGCATCCAAGCCACATCCAAGACGATGTCGGCGTCGTTCAGGCACATTCAAGGCGGTCCTGGTGTCGCACAGGCGCATCAAACGCGCATCAAAGGCAGTCCCAGCATCGTCTACGCGCATCCAAGGTGGTCCCAATGTCGTCGAGGCGCCACAAAGGCGGTCCCAGGATCGTCCAGGCGCATACAAGGCGGTCCAGGCGTTGTCCAGGCACATCCAAGGCGTTCCAGAGGTCACTAGACGCATCCAAGGCAATCCCAGCATCGTCCAGGCACATCCAAGACTGTCCCAGCGCCGATCAGGCGCATCCAAAGTGCATCCGAGGTGGTCCCGGTGTCGTCTAGGCGCAACAAAGGCAGTCCCTGCGTCGTCCAGGAGCATCCAAGGCAGTCTTGCCATAATCCAGGCGCATCCATGACGCATCCGAGGCACATCCTAGGCGGTCCTGGTGTCGTCCAGGCGCAACCAAGGCACATCCAAAGAAGTCCTGGCGTCGTCCAGGGGCATCCAAGGTGCATCCTTGACAGGCACATCAAAAGCACATCCAAGACGGTCCCAGCAACGTCCAGACACATCCAAGGTGGTCCTGGTGTCGTACAGGCGCATCAGAGGCGCATCCGAGGCGCATCCGAGGCGCATCCAAGCAGCATCCAAGGCAGTCCCGGCGTTGTCCAGGCGCATACAAGACGCATTCAAGGCAGTCCCGGCGTTTTTCAGGTGAATCCTAGGCGGTCCTGGCGTCGTTTAGGCGCAACCAAGGCACATCCAAAGAAGTCCCGGCGTCGTCCAGGCGCATCCAAGGCAGTCCCGGTGTCTTCCAGGTTCATCCGAAACATGTCCAAGGCGTAACCCGCAGCCGAGCCGCAGCCGAGCCGCAGCCCAGCCGCAGCAAAGCCGCAGCCCAGCCGCAGCCGAGCCGCAGCCCAGCCGCAGCCGAGCCGCAGCCGAGCCGCAGCCGAGCCGCAGCCGAGCCGCAGCCGAGCCGCAGCCAAGGCAGTCCCTGCATCATCCAGGCACATCCAAGGCTCATCTAAGGCAGTCCCTGCATCATCCAGGCGCATCCAAGGCACATCTAAGGGAGTCCCGGCTTCGTCCAGGTGCATACAAGTAGGTCACGGCGTGATCCAGACGCATCCAAGGCAGTCCCGGCTTTGTCCAGGCGCATCCAAGGTGATACCGGCGTCTTTCAGGTCTATCCAAGACGGTCGCGGCGTCATCCAGGCTCATCCAAGGCAGTCCCTGAGTCATCCAACCTCATCCAAGGAGATCCCGGCGTCGTCCAGGCTCATTCCAAGGCGGTCCAGGCGTTGTCCGGGCGCATTCAAGCCACATCCAAGACGATGTCGGCGTCGTTCAGGCACATTCAAGGCGGTCCTGGTGTCGCACAGGCGCATCAAACGCGCATCAGAGGCAGTCCCAGCATCGTCTACGCGCATCCAAGGTGGTCCCAATGTCGTCCAGGCGCTACAAAGGCGGTCCCGGGATCGTCCAGGCGCATACAAGGCGGTCCAGGCGTTGTCCAGGCACATCCAAGGCGTTCCAGAGGTCACTAGACGCATCCAAGGCAATCCCAGCATCGTCCAGGCACATCCAAGACTGTCTTAGCGCCGATCAGGCGCATCCAAAGTGCATCCGAGGTGGTCCCGGTGTCGTCTAGGCGCAACAAAGGCAGTCCCTGCGTCGTCCAGGAGCATCCAAGGCAGTCTTGCCATAATCCAGGCGCATCCATGACGCATCCGAGGCACATCCTAGGCGGTCCTGGCGTCGTCCAGGCGCAACCAAGGCACATCCAAAGAAGTCCCGGCGTCGTCCAGGGGCATCCAAGGTGCATCCTTGACAGGCACATCAAAAGCACATCCAAGACGGTCCCAGCAACGTCCAGACACATCCAAGGCGGTCCTGGTGTCGTACAGGCGCATCAGAGGCGCATCAGAGGCGCATCAGAGGCGCATCCGAGGCGCATCCAAGCAGCATCCAAGGCAGTCCCGGCGTTGTCCAGGCGCATACAAGACGCATTCAAGGCAGTCCCGGCGTTTTTCAGGTGAATCCTAGGCGGTCCTGGCGTCGTTTAGGCGCAACCAAGGCACATCCAAAGAAGTCCCGGCGTCGTCCAGGGGCATCCAAGGTGCATCCTTGACAGGCACATCAAAAGCACATCCAAGACGGTCCCAGCAACGTCCAGACACATCCAAGGCGGTCCTGGTGTCGTACAGGCGCATCAGAGGCGCATCAGAGGTGCATCCGAGGCGCATCCAAGCAGCATCCAAGGCAGTCCCGGTGTTGTCCAGGCGCATACAAGACGCATACAAGACGCATTCAAGGCAGTCCCGGCGTTTTTCAGGTGAATCCTAGGCGGTCCTGGTGTCGTTTAGGCGCAACCAAGGCACATCCAAAGAAGTCCCGGCGTCGTCCAGGCGCATCCAAGGCGGTCCTGGTGTCTTCCAGATTTATCCGAAGCATGTCCAAGGCGTTACCCGCAGCCGAGCCGCAGCCAAGCCGCAGCCGAGCCGCAGCCCAGCCGCAGCCCAGCCGCAGCCGAGCCGCAGCCGAGCCGCAGCCGAGCCGCAGCCGAGCCGCAGCCGAGCCGCAGCCGAGCCGCAGCCGAGCCGCAGCCAAGGCAGTCCCTGCATCATCCAGGCGCATCCAAGGCACATCTAAGGGAGTTTCGGCTTCGTCCAGGGGCATCCAAGGTGCATCCTTAACAGTCCCGTAGTCGTCCAGCCTCATCCAAGGGAGTCCTGGGGTCGTCCGGGCGCATCCAAGCCACATCCAAGACGATGTCGGCGTCGTTCAGGCACATTCAAGGCGGTCCTGGTGTCGCGCAGGCGCATCAAACGCGCATCAAAGGCAGTCCCAGCATCGTCTACGCGCATCCAAGGTGGTCCCAATGTCGTCCAGGCGCCACAAAGGCGGTCCCAGGATCGTCCAGGCGCATACAAGGCGGTCCAGGCGTTGTCCAGGCACATCCAAGGCGTTCCAGAGGTCACTAGACGCATCCAAGGCAATCCCAGCATCGTCCAGGCACATCCAAGACTGTCCCAGCGCCGATCAGGCGCATCCAAAGTGCATCCGAGGTGGTCCCGGTGTCGTCTAGGCGCAACAAAGGCAGTCCCTGCGTCGTCCAGGAGCATCCAAGGCAGTCTTGCCATAATCCAGGCGCATCCATGACGCATCCGAGGCACATCCTAGGCGGTCCTGGCGTCGTCCAGGCGCAACCAAGGCACATCCAAAGAAGTCCCGGCGTCGTCCAGGGGCATCCAAGGTGCATCCTTGACAGGCACATCAAAAGCACATCCAAGACGGTCCCAGCAACGTCCAGACACATCCAAGGCGGTCCTGGTGTCGTACAGGCGCATCAGAGGCGCATCAGAGGCGCATCCGAGGCGCATCCAAGCAGCATCCAAGGCAGTCCCGGCGTTGTCCAGGCGCATACAAGACGCATTCAAGGCAGTCCCGGCGTTTTTCAGGTGAATCCTAGGCGGTCCTGGCGTCGTTTAGGCGCAACCAAGGCACATCCAAAGAAGTCCCGGCGTCGTCCAGGCGCATCCAAGGCAGTCCCGGTGTCTTCCAGGTTCATCCGAAACATGTCCAAGGCGTAACCCGCAGCCGAGCCGCAGCCGAGCCGCAGCCCAGCCGCAGCAAAGCCGCAGCCCAGCCGCAGCCGAGCCGCAGCCCAGCTGCAGCCGAGCCGCAGCCGAGCCGCAGCCGAGCCGCAGCCGAGCCGCAGCCAAGGCAGTCCCTGCATCATCCAGGCACATCCAAGGCTCATCTAAGGCAGTCCCTGCATCATCCAGGCGCATCCAAGGCACATCTAAGGGAGTCCCGGCTTCGTCCAGGTGCATACAAGTAGGTCACGGCGTGATCCAGACGCATCCAAGGCAGTCCCGGCTTTGTCCAGGCGCATCCAAGGTGATACCGGCGTCTTTCAGGCCTATCCAAGACGGTCGCGGCGTCATCCAGGCTCATCCAAGGCAGTCCCTGAGTCATCCAACCTCATCCAAGGAGATCCCGGCGTCGTCCAGGCTCATTCCAAGGCGGTCCAGGCGTTGTCCGGGCGCATTCAAGCCACATCCAAGACGATGTCGGCGTCGTTCAGGCACATTCAAGGCGGTCCTGGTGTCGCACAGGCGCATCAAACGCGCATCAGAGGCAGTCCCAGCATCGTCTACGCGCATCCAAGGTGGTCCCAATGTCGTCCAGGCGCCACAAAGGCGGTCCCGGGATCGTCCAGGCGCATACAAGGCGGTCCAGGCGTTGTCCAGGCACATCCAAGGCGTTCCAGAGGTCACTAGACGCATCCAAGGCAATCCCAGCATCGTCCAGGCACATCCAAGACTGTCCCAGCGCCGATCAGGCGCATCCAAAGTGCATCCGAGGTGGTCCCGGTGTCGTCTAGGCGCAACAAAGGCAGTCCCTGCGTCGTCCAGGAGCATCCAAGGCAGTCTTGCCATAATCCAGGCGCATCCATGACGCATCCGAGGCACATCCTAGGCGTTCCTGGCTTCGTCCAGGCGCAACCAAGGCACATCCAAAGAAGTCCCGGCGTCGTCCAGGGGCATCCAAGGTGCATCCTTGACAGGCACATCAAAAGCACATCCAAGATGGTCCCAGCAACGTCCAGACACATCCAAGGCGGTCCTGGTGTCGTACAGGCGCATCAGAGGCGCATTCGAGGCGCATCTAAGCAGCATCCAAGGCAGTCCCGGCGTTGTTTAGGCGCATACAAGACGCATTCAAGGCAGTCCCGGCGTTTTTCAGGTGAATCCTAGGCGGTCCTGGCGTCGTTTAGGCGCAACCAAGGCACATCCAAAGAAGTCCCGGCGTCGTCCAGGGGCATCCAAGGTGCATCCTTGACAGGCACATCAAAAGCACATCCAAGACGGTCCCAGCAACGTCCAGACACATCCAAGGCGGTCCTGGTGTCGTACAGGCGCATCAGAGGCGCATCCGAGGCGCATCCAAGCAGCATCCAAGGCAGTCCCGGCGTTGTCCAGGCGCATACAAGACGCATTCAAGGCAGTCCCGGCGTTTTTCAGGTAAATCCTAGGCGGTCCTGGCGTCGTTTAGGCGCAACCAAGGCACATCCAAAGAAGTCCCGGCGTCGTCCAGGCGCATCCAAGGCAGTCCCGGAGTCTTCCAGATTCATCCGAAGCATGTCCAAGGCGTTACCCGCAGCCGAGCCGCAACCAAGCCGCAGCCGAGCCGCAGCCCAGCCGCAGCCCAGCCGCAGCCCAGCCGCAGCCCAGCCGCAGCCCAGCCGCAGCCGAGCCGCAGCCGAGCCGCAGCCGAGCCGCAGCCGAGCCGCAGCCAAGGCAGTCCCTGCATCATCCAGGCGCATCCAAGGCACATCTAAGGGAGTCCCGGCTTCGTCCAGGGGCATCCAAGGTGCATCCTTAACAGTCCCGTAGTCGTCCAGCCTCATCCAAGGGAGTCCTGGGGTCGTCAGGGCGCATCCAAGCCACATCCAAGACGATGTCGGCGTCGTTCAGGCACATTCAAGGCGGTCCTGGTGTCGCACAGGCGCATCAAACGCGCATCAAAGGCAGTCCCAGCATCGTCTACGCGCATCCAAGGTGGTCCCAATGTCGTCCAGGCGCCACAAAGGCGGTCCCAGGATCGTCCAGGCGCATACAAGGCGGTCCAGGCGTTGTCCAGGCACATCCAAGGCGTTCCAGAGGTCACTAGACGCATCCAAGGCAATCCCAGCATCGTCCAGGCACATCCAAGACTGTCTTAGCGCCGATCAGGCGCATCCAAAGTCCATCCGAGGTGGTCCCGGTGTCGTCTAGGCGCAACAAAGGCAGTACCTGCGTCGTCCAGGAGCATCCAAGGCAGTCTTGCCATAATCCAGGCGCATCCATGACGCATCCGAGGCACATCCTAGGCGGTCCTGGCGTCGTCCAGGCGCAACCAAGGCACATCCAAAGAAGTCCCGGCGTCGTCCAGGGGCATCCAAGGTGCATCCTTGACAGGCACATCAAAAGCACATCCAAGACGGTCCCAGCAACGTCCAGACACATCCAAGGCGGTCCTGGTGTCGTACAGGCGCATCAGAGGCGCATCAGAGGCGCATCCGAGGCGCATCCAAGCAGCATCCAAGGCAGTCCCGGCGTTGTCCAGGCGCATACAAGACGCATTCAAGGCAGTCCCGGCGTTTTTCAGGTGAATCCTAGGCGGTCCTGGCGTCGTATAGGCGCAACCAAGGCACATCCAAAGAAGTCCCGGCGTCGTCCAGGGGCATCCAAGGTGCATCCTTGACAGGCACATCAAAAGCACATCCAAGACGGTCCCAGCAACGTCCAGACACATCCAAGGCGGTCCTGGTGTCGTACAGGCGCATCAGAGGCGCATCAGAGGCGCATCCGAGGCGCATCCAAGCAGCATCCAAGGCAGTCCCGGTGTTGTCCAGGCGCATACAAGATGCATTCAAGGCAGTCCCGGCGTTTTTCAGGTGAATCCTAGGCGGTCCTGGCGTCGTTTAGGCGCAACCAAGGCACATCCAAAGAAGTCCCGGCGTCGTCCAGGCGCATTCAAGGCGGTCCCGGTGTCTTCCAGATTTATCCGAAGCATGTCCAAGGCGTTACCCGCAGCCGAGCCGCAGCCGAGCCGCAGCCCAGCCCAGCCGCAGCCCAGCCGCAGCCCAGCCGCAGCCCAGCCGCAGCCGAGCCGCAGCCGAGCCGCAGCCGAGCCGCAGCCGAGCCGCAGCCGAGCCGCAGCCAAGGCAGTCCCTGCATCATCCAGGCGCATCCAAGGCACATCTAAGGGAGTCCCGGCTTCGTCCAGGGGCATCCAAGGTGCATCCTTAACAGTCCCGTAGTCGTCCAGCCTCATCCAAGGGAGTCCTGGGGTCGTCCGGGCGCATCCAAGCCACATCCAAGACGATGTCGGCGTCGTTCAGGCACATTCAAGGCGGTCCTGGTATCGCTCAGGCGCATCAAACGCGCATCAAAGGCAGTCCCAGCATCGTCTACGCGCATCCAAGGTGGTCCCAATGTCGTCCAGGCGCCACAAAGGCGGTCCCAGGATCATCCAGGCGCATACAAGGCGGTCCAGGCGTTGTCCAGGCACATCCAAGGCGTTCCAGAGGTCACTAGACGCATCCAAGGCAATCCCAGCATCGTCCAGGCACATCCAAGACTGTCCCAGCGCCGATCAGGCGCATCCAAAGTGCATCCGAGGTGGTCCCGGTGTCGTCTAGGCGCAACAAAGGCAGTCCCTGCGTCGTCCAGGAGCATCCAAGGCAGTCTTGCCATAATCCAGGCGCATCCATGACGCATCCGAGGCACATCCTAGGCGGTCCTGGCGTCGTCCAGGCGCAACCAAGGCACATCCAAAGAAGTCCCGGCGTCGTCCAGGGGCATCCAAGGTGCATCCTTGACAGGCACATCAAAAGCACATCCAAGACGGTCCCAGCAACGTCCAGACACATCCAAGGCGGTCCTGGTGTCGTACAGGCGCATCAGAGGCGCATCAGAGGCGCATCCGAGGCGCATCCAAGCAGCATCCAAGGCAGTCCCGGCGTTGTCCAGGCGCATACAAGACGCATTCAAGGCAGTCCCGGCGTTTTTCAGGTGAATCCTAGGCGGTCCTGGCGTCGTATAGGCGCAACCAAGGCACATCCAAAGAAGTCCCGGCGTCGTCCAGGGGCATCCAAGGTGCATCCTTGACAGGCACATCAAAAGCACATCCAAGACGGTCCCAGCAACGTCCAGACACATCCAAGGCGGTCCTGGTGTCGTACAGGCGCATCAGAGGCGCATCAGAGGTGCATCCGAGGCGCATCCAAGCAGCATCCAAGGCAGTCCCGGTGTTGTCCAGGCGCATACAAGACGCATTCAAGGCAGTCCCGGCGTTTTTCAGGTGAATCCTAGGCGGTCCTGGCGTCGTTTAGGCGCAACCAAGGCACATCCAAAGAAGTCCCGGCGTCGTCCAGGCGCATCCAAGGCGGTCCCGGTGTCTTCCAGATTTATCCGAAGCATGTCCAAGGCGTTACCCGCAGCCGAGCCGCAGCCAAGCCGCAGCCGAGCCGCAGCCCAGCCGCAGCCCAGCCGCAGCCCAGCCGCAGCCGAACCGCAGCCGAGCCGCAGCCGAGCCGCAGCCGAGCCGCAGCCGAGCCGCAGCCGAGCCGCAGCCAAGGCAGTCCCTGCATCATCCAGGCGCATCCAAGGCACACCTAAGGGAGTCCCGGCTTCGTCCAGGGGCATCCAAGGTGCATCCTTAACAGTCCCGTAGTCGTCCAGCCTCATCCAAGGGAGTCCTGGGGTCGTCCGGGCGCATCCAAGCCACATCCAAGACGATGTCGGCGTCGTTCAGGCACATTCAAGGCGGTCCTGGTGTCGCACAGGCGCATCAAACGCGCATCAAAGGCAGTCCCAGCATCGTCTACGCGCATCCAAGGTGGTCCCAATGTCGTCCAGGCGCCACAAAGGCGGTCCCAGGATCGTCCAGGCGCATACAAGGCGGTCCAGGCGTTGTCCAGGCACATCCAAGGTTTTCCAGAGGTCACTAGACGCATCCAAGGCAATCCCAGCATCGTCCAGGCACATCCAAGACTGTCCCAGCGCCGGTCAGGCGCATCCAAAGTCCATCCGAGGTGGTCCCGGTGTCGTCTAGGCGCAACAAAGGCAGTCCCTGCGTCGTCCAGGAGCATCCAAGGCAGTCTTGCCATAATCCAGGCGCATCCATGACGCATCCGAGGCACATCCTAGGCGGTCCTGGCGTCGTCCAGGCGCAACCAAGGCACATCCAAAGAAGTCCCGGCGTCGTCCAGGGGCATCCAAGGTGCATCCTTGACAGGCACATCAAAAGCACATCCAAGACGGTCCCAGCAACGTCCAGACACATCCAAGGCGGTCCTGGTGTCGTACAGGCGCATCAGAGGTGCATCCGAGGCGCATCCAAGCAGCATCCAAGGCAGTCCCGGTGTTGTCCAGGCGCATACAAGACGCATTCAAGGCAGTCCCGGCGTTTTTCAGGTGAATCCTAGGCGGTCCTGGCGTCGTTTAGGCGCAACCAATGCACATCCAAAGAAGTCCCGGCGTCGTCCAGGCGCATCCAAGGCGGTCCCGGTGTCTTCCAGATTTATCCGAAGCATGTCCAAGGCGTTACCCGCAGCCGAGCCGCAGCCAAGCCGCAGCCGAGCCGCAGCCCAGCCGCAGCCGAGCCGCAGCCGAGCCGCAGCCGAGCCGCAGCCGAGCCGCAGCCGAGCCGCAGCCGAGCCGCAGCCGAGCCGCAGCCAAGGCAGTCCCTGCATCATCCAGGCGCATCCAAGGCACATCTAAGGGAGTCCCGGCTTTGTCCAGGGGCATCCAAGGTGCATCCTTAACAGTCCCGTAGTCGTCCAGCCTCATCCAAGGGAGTCCTGGGGTCGTCCGGGCGCATCCAAGCCACATCCAAGACGATGTCGGCGTCGTTCAGGCACATTCAAGGCGGTCCTGGTGTCGCACAGGCGCATCAAACGCGCATCAAAGGCAGTCCCAGCATCGTCTACGCGCATCCAAGGTGGTCCCAATGTCGTCCAGGCGCCACAAAGGCGGTCCCAGGATCGTCCAGGCGCATACAAGGCGGTCCAGGCGTTGTCCAGGCACATCGAAGGCGTTCCAGAGGTCACTAGACTCATCCAAGGCAATCCCAGCATCGTCCAGGCACATCCAAGACTGTCCCAGCGCCGATCAGGCGCATCCAAAGTGCATCCGAGGTGGTCCCGGTGTCGTCTAGGCGCAACAAAGGCAGTCCCTGCGTCGTCCAGGAGCATCCAAGGCAGTCTTGCCATAATCCAGGCGCATCCATGACGCATCCGAGGCACATCCTAGGCGGTCCTGGCGTCGTCCAGGCGCAACCAAGGCACATCCAAAGAAGTCCTGGCGTCGTCCAGGGGCATCCAAGGTGCATCCTTGACAGGCACATCAAAAGCACATCCAAGACGGTCCCAGCAACGTCCAGACACATCCAAGGTGGTCCTGGTGTCGTACAGGCGCATCAGAGGCGCATCAGAGGCGCATCCGAGGCGCATCCAAGCAGCATCCAAGGCAGTCCCGGCGTTGTCCAGGCGCATACAAGACGCATTCAAGGCAGTCCCGGCGTTTTTCAGGTGAATCCTAGGCGGTCCTGGCGTCGTTTAGGCGCAACCAAGGCACATCCAAAGAAGTCCCGGCGTCGTCCAGGCGCATCCAAGGCAGTCCCGGTGTCTTCCAGGTTCATCCGAAACATGTCCAAGGCGTAACCCGCAGCCGAGCCGCAGCCGAGCCGCAGCCCAGCCGCAGCCCAGCCGCAGCCGAGCCGCAGCCCAGCCGCAGCCGAGCCGCAGCCGAGCCGCAGCCGAGCCGCAGCCGAGCCGCAGCCAAGGCAGTCCCTGCATCATCCAGGCGCATCCATTGCTCATCTAAGGCAGTCCCTGCATCATCCAGGCGCATCCAAGGCACATCTAAGGGAGTCCCGGCTTCGTCCAGGTGCATACAAGTAGGTCACGGCGTTATCCAGACGCATCCAAGGCAGTCCCGGCTTTGTCCAGGCGCATCCAAGGTGATACCGGCGTCTTTCAGGCCTATCCAAGGCGGTCGCGGCGTCATCCAGGCTCATTCAAGGCAGTCCCTGAGTCATCCAACCTCATCCAAGGAGATCCCGGCGTCGTCCAGGCTCATTCCAAGGCGGTCCAGGCGTCGTCCGGGCGCATCCAAGCCACATCCAAGACGATGTCGGCGTCGTTCAGGCACATTCAAGGCGGTCCTGGTGTCGCACAGGCGCATCAATCGCGCATCAAAGGCAGTCCCAGCATCGTCTACGCGCATCCAAGGTGGTCCCAATGTCGTCCAGGCGCCACAAAGGCGGTCCCAGGATCGTCCAGGCGCATACTAGGCGGTCCAGGCGTTGTCCAGGCACATCCAAGGCGTTCCAGAGGTCACTAGACGCATCCAAGGCAATCCTAGCATCGTCCAGGCACATCCAAGACTGTCCCAGCGCCGATCAGGCGCATCCAAAGTGCATCCGAGGTGGTCCCGGTGTCGTCTAGGCGCAACAAAGGCAGTCCCTGCGTCGTCCAGGAGCATCCAAGGCAGTCTTGCCATAATCCAGGCGCATCCACGACGCATCCGAGGCACATCCTAGGCGGTCCTGGCGTCGTCCAGGCGCAACCAAGGCACATCCAAAGAAGTCCCGGCGTCGTCCAGGGGCATCCAAGGTGCATCCTTGACAGGCACATCAAAAGCACATCCAAGACGGTCCCAGCAACGTCCAGACACATCCAAGGCGGTCCTGGTGTCGTACAGGCGCATCAGAGGCGCATCAGAGGCGCATCAGAGGCGCATCCGAGGCGCATCCAAGGCAGTCCCGGCGTTGTCCAGGCGCATACAAGACGCATTCAAGGCAGTCCCGGCGTTTTTCAGGTGAATCCTAGGCGGTCCTGGCGTCGTTTAGGCGCAACCAAGGCACATCCAAAGAAGTCCCGGCGTCGTCCAGGGGCATCCAAGGTGCATCCTTGACAGGCACATTAAAAGCACATCCAAGACGGTCCCAGCAACGTCCAGACACATCCAAGGCGGTCCTGGTGTCGTACAGGCGCATCAGAGGCGCATCAGAGGTGCATCCGAGGCGCATCCAAGCAGCATCCAAGGCAGTCCCGGCGTTGTCCAGGCGCATACAAGACGCATTCAAGGCAGTCCGGGCGTTTTTCAGGTAAATCCTAGGCGGTCCTGGCGTCGTTTAGGCGCAACCAAGGCACATCCAAAGAAGTCCCGGCGTCGTCCAGGCGCATCCAAGGCAGTCCCGGTGTCTTCCAGATTCATCCGAAGCATGTCCAAGGCGTTACCCGCAGCCGAGCCGCAGCCAAGCCGCAGCCGAGCCGCAGCCCAGCCACAGCCCAGCCGCAGCCCAGCCGCAGCCGAGCCGCAGCCGAGCCGCAGCCGAGCCGCAGCCGAGCCGCAGCCGAGCCGCAGCCAAGGCAGTCTCTGCATCATCCAGGCGCATCCAAGGCACATCTAAGGGAGTCCCGGCTTCGTCCAGGGGCATCCAAGGTGCATCCTTAACAGTCCCGTAGTCGTCCAGCCTCATCCAAGGGAGTCCTGGGGTCGTCCGGGCGCATCCAAGCCACATCCAAGACGATGTCGGCGTCGTTCAGGCACATTCAAGGCGGTCCTGGTGTCGCACAGGCGCATCAAACGCGCATCAAAGGCAGTCCCAGCATCGTCTACACGCATCCAAGGTGGTCCCAAATGTCGTCCATGCGCCACAAAGACGGTCCCAGGATCGTCCAGGTGCATACAAGGCGGTCCAGGCGTTGTCCAGGCACATCCAAGGCGTTCCAGAGGTCACTAGACGCATCCAAGGCAATCCCAGCATCGTCCAGGCACATCCAAGACTGTCCCAGCGCCGGTCAGGCGCATCCAAAGTCCATCCGAGGTGGTCCCGGTGTCGTCTAGGCGCAACAAAGGCAGTCCCTGCGTCGTCCAGGAGCATCCAAGGCAGTCTTGCCATAATCCAGGCGCATCCATGACGCATCCAAGGCACATCCTAGGCGGTCCTGGCGTCGTCCAGGCGCAACCAAGGCACATCCAAAGAAGTCCCGGCGTCGTCCAGGGGCATCCAAGGTGCATCCTTGACAGGCACATCAAAAGCACATCCAAGACGGTCCCAGCAACGTCCAGACACATCCAAGGCGGTCCTGGTGTCGTACAGGCGCATCAGAGGCGCATCAGAGGTGCATCCGAGGCGCATCCAAGCAGCATCCAAGGCAGTCCCGGTGTTGTCCAGGCGCATACAAGACGCATTCAAGGCAGTCCCGGCGTTTTTCAGGTGAATCCTAGGCTGTCCTGGCGTCGTTTAGGCGCAACCAAGGCACATCCAAAGAAGTCCCGGCGTCGTCTAGGCGCAACAAAGGCAGTCCCTGCGTCGTCCAGGAGCATCAAAGGCAGTCTTTCCATAATCCAGGCGCATCCATGACGCATCCGAGGCACATCCTAGGCGGTCCTGGCGTCGTCCAGGCGCAACCAAGGCACATCCAAAGAAGTCCCGGCGTCGTCCAGGGGCATCCAAGGTGCATCCTTGACAGGCACATCAAAAGCACATCCAAGACGGTCCCAGCAACGTCCAGACACATCCAAGGCGGTCCTGGTGTCGTACAGGCGCATCAGAGGCGCATCAGAGGTGCATCCGAGGCGCATCCAAGCAGCATCCAAGGCAGTCCCGGCGTTGTCCAGGCGCATACAAGACGCATTTAAGGCAGTCCCGGCGTTTTTCAGGTGAATCCTAGGCGGTCCTGGCGTCGTTTAGGCGCAACCAAGGCACATCCAAAGAAGTCCCGGCGTCGTCCAGGCGCATCCAAGGCAGTCCCGGTGTCTTCCAGATTCATCCGAAGCATGTCCAAGGCGTTACCCGCAGCCGAGCCGCAGCCAAGCCGCAGCCGAGCCGCAGCCCAGCCGCAGCCCAGCCGCGGCCCAGCCGCAGCCCAGCCGCAGCCCAGCCGCAGCCGAGCCGCAGCCGAGCCGCAGCCGAGCCGCAGCCGAGCCGCAGCCGAGCCGCAGCCGAGCCGCAGCCGAGCCGCAGCCAAGGCAGTCCCTGCATCATCCAGGCGCATCCAAGGCACATCTAAGGGAGTCCCGGCTTCGTCCAGGGGCATCCAAGGTGCATCCTTAACAATCCCGTAGTCGTCCGGCCTCATCCAAGGGAGTCCTTGGGTCGTCAGGGCGCATCCAAGCCACATCCAAGACGATGTCGGCGTCGTTCAGGCACATTCAAGGCGGTCCTGGTGTTGCACAGGCGCATCAAACGCGCATCAAAGGCAGTCCCAGCATCGTCTACGCGCATCCAAGGTGGTCCCAATGTCGTCCAGGCGCCACAAAGGCGGTCCCAGGATCGTCCAGGCGCATACAAGGCGGTCCAGGCGTTGTCCAGGCACATCCAAGGCGTTCCAGAGGTCACTAGACGCATCCAAGGCAATCCCAGCATCGTCCAGGCACATCCAAGACTGTCTTAGCGCCGATCAGGCGCATCCAAAGTCCATCCGAGGTGGTCCCGGTGTCGTCTAGGCGCAACAAAGGCAGTACCTGCGTCGTCCAGGAGCATCCAAGGCAGTCTTGCCATAATCCAGGCGCATCCATGACGCATCCGAGGCACATCCTAGGCGGTCCTGGCGTCGTCCAGGCGCAACCAAGGCACATCCAAAGAAGTCCCGGCGTCGTCCAGGGGCATCCAAGGTGCATCCTTGACAGGCACATCAAAAGCACATCCAAGACGGTCCCAGCAACGTCCAGACACATCCAAGGCGGTCCTGGTGTCGTACAGGCGCATCAGAGGCGCATCAGAGGCGCATCCGAGGCGCATCCAAGCAGCATCCAAGGCAGTCCCGGCGTTGTCCAGGCGCATACAAGACGCATTCAAGGCAGTCCCGGCGTTTTTCAGGTGAATCCTAGGCGGTCATGGCGTCGTTTAGGCGCAACCAAGGCACATCCAAAGAAGTCTCGGCGTCGTCTAGGCGCAACAAAGGCAGTCCCTGCGTCGTCCAGGAGCATCAAAGGCAGTCTTGCCATAATCCAGGCGCATCCATGACGCATCCGAGGCACATCCTAGGCGGTCCTGGCGTCGTCCAGGCGCAACCAAGGCACATCCAAAGAAGTCCCGGCGTCGTCCAGGGGCATCCAAGGTGCATCCTTGACAGGCACATCAAAAGCACATCCAAGACGGTCCCAGCAACGTCCAGACACATCCAAGGCGGTCCTGGTGTCGTACAGGCGCATCAGAGGCGCATCAGAGGTACATCCGAGGCGCATCCAAGCAGCATCCAAGGCAGTCCCGGTGTTGTCCAGGCGCATACAAGACGCATTCAAGGCAGTCCCGGCGTTTTTCAGGTGAATCCTAGGCGGTCCTGGCGTCGTTTAGGCGCAACCAATGCACATCCAAAGAAGTCCCGGCGTCGTCCAGGCGCATCCAAGGCGGTCCCGGTGTCTTCCAGATTTATCCGAAGCATGTCCAAGGCGTTACCCGCAGCCGAGCCGCAGCCAAGCCGCAGCCGAGCCGCAGCCGAGCCGCAGCCCAGCCGCAGCCCAGCCGCAGCCCAGCCGCAGCCGAGCCGCAGCCGAGCCGCAGCCGAGCCGCAGCCGAGCCGCAGCCGAGCCGCAGCCAAGGCAGTCCCTGCATCATCCAGGCGCATCCAAGGCACATCTAAGGGAGTCCCGGCTTATTCCAGGGGCATCCAAGGTGCATCCTTAACAGTCCCGTAGTTGTCCAGCCTCATCCAAGGGAGTCCTGGGGTCGTCCGGGCGCATCCAAGCCACATCCAAGACGATGTCGGCGTCGTTCAGGCACATTCAAGGCGGTCCTGGTGTCGCACAGGCGCATCAAACGCGCATCAAAGGCAGTCCCAGCATCGTCTATGCGCATCCAAGGTGGTCCCAATGTCGTCCAGGCGCCACAAAGGCGGTCCCAGGATCGTCCAGGCGCATACAAGGCGGTCCAGGCGTTGTCCAGGCACATCCAAGGCGTTCCAGAGGTCACTACACGCATCCAAGGCAATCCCAGCATCGTCCAGGCACATCCAAGACTGTCCCAGCGCCGATCAGGCGCATTCAAAGTGCATCCGAGGTGGTCCCGGTGTCGTCTAGGCGCAACAAAGGCAGTCCCTGCGTCGTCCAGGAGCATCCAAGGCAGTCTTGCCATAATCCAGGCGCATCCATGACGCATCCGAGGCACATCCTAGGCGGTCCTGGCGTCGTCCAGGCGCAACCAAGGCACATCCAAAGAAGTCCTGGCGTCGTCCAGGGGCATCCAAGGTGCATCCTTGACAGGCACATCAAAAGCACATCCAAGACGGTCCCGGCAACGTCCAGACACATCCAAGGTGGTCCTGGTGTCGTACAGGCGCATCAGAGGCGCATCAGAGGCGCATCCGAGGCGCATCCAAGCAGCATCCAAGGCAGTCCCGGCGTTGTCCAGGCGCATACAAGACGCATTCAAGGCAGTCCCGGCGTTTTTCAGGTCAATCCTAGGCGGTCCTGGCGTCGTTTAGGCGCAACCAAGGCACATCCAAAGAAGTCCCGGCGTCGTCCAGGGGCATCCAAGGTGCATCCTTGACAGGCACATTAAAAGCACATCCAAGACGGTCCCAGCAACGTCCAGACACATCCAAGGCGGTCCTGGTGTCGTACAGGCGCATCAGAGGCGCATCAGAGGTGCATCCGAGGCGCATCCAAGCAGCATCCAAGGCAGTCCCGGCGTTGTCCAGGCGCATACAAGACGCATTCAAGGCAGTCCCGGCGTTTTTCAGGTAAATCCTAGGCGGTCCTGGCGTCGTTTAGGCGCAACCAAGGTACATCTAAAGAAGTCCCGGCGTCGTCCAGGCGCATCCAAGGCAGTCCCGGTGTCTTCCAGATTCATCCGAAGCATGTCCTAGGCGTTACCCGCAGCCGAGCCGCAGCCAAGCCGCAGCCGAGCCGCAGCCCAGCCACAGCCCAGCCGCAGCCCAGCCGCAGCCGAGCCGCAGCCGAGCCGCAGCCGAGCCGCAGCCGAGCCGCAGCCGAGCCGCAGCCGAGCCGCAGCCGAGCCGCAGCCGAGCCGCAGCCAAGGCAGTCTCTGCATCATCCAGGCGCATCCAAGGCACATCTAAGGGAGTCCCGGCTTCGTCCAGGGGCATCCAAGGTGCATCCTTAACAGTCCCGTAGTCGTCCAGCCTCATCCAAGGGAGTCCTGGGGTCGTCCGGGCGCATCCAAGCCACATCCAAGACGATGTCGGCGTCGTTCAGGCACATTCAAGGCGGTCCTGGTGTCTCACAGGCGCATCAAACGCGCATCAAAGGCAGTCCCAGCATCGTCTACACGCATCCAAGGTGGTCCCAAATGTCGTCCAGGCGCCACAAAGGCGGTCCCAGGATAATCCAGGCGCATACAAGGCGGTCCAGGCGTTGTCCAGGCACATCCAAGGCGTTCCAGAGGTCACTAGACGCATCCAAGGCAATCCCAGCATCGTCCAGGCACATCCAAGACTGTCCCAGCGCCGATCAGGCGCATCCAAAGTGCATCCGAGGTGGTCCCGGTGTCGTCTAGGCGCAACAAAGGCAGTCCCGGCGTCGTCCAGGAGCATCCAAGGCAGTCTTGCCATAATCCAGGCGCATCCATGACGCATCCGAGGCACATCCTAGGCGGTCCTGGCGTCGTCCAGGCGCAACCAAGGCACATCCAAAGAAGTCCCGGCGTCGTCCAGGGGCATCCAAGGTGCATCCTTGACAGGCACATCAAAAGCACATCCAAGACGGTCCCAGCAACGTCCAGACACATCCAAGGCGGTCCTGGTGTCGTACAGGCGCATCAGAGGCGCATCAGAGGCGCATCCGAGGCGCATCCAAGCAGCATCCAAGGCAGTCCCGGCGTTGTCCAGGCGAATACAAGACGCATTCAAGGCAGTCCCGGCGTTTTTCAGGTGAATCCTAGGCGGTCCTGGCGTCGTATAGGCGCAACCAAGGCACATCCAAAGAAGTCCCGGCGTCGTCCAGGGGCATCCAAGGTGCATCCTTGACAGGCACATCAAAAGCACATCCAAGACGGTCCCAGCAACGTCCAGACACATCCAAGGCGGTCCTGGTGTCGTACAGGCGCATCAGAGGCGCATCAGAGGTGCATCCGAGGCGCATCCAAGCAGCATCCAAGGCAGTCCCGGTGTTGTCCAGGCGCATACAAGACGCATTCAAGGCAGTCCCGGCGTTTTTCAGGTGAATCCTAGGCGGTCCTGGCGTCGTTTAGGCGCAACCAAGGCACATCCAAAGAAGTCCCGGCGTCGTCCAGGCACATCCAAGGCGGTCCCGGTGTCTTCCAGATTTATCCGAAGCATGTCCAAGGCGTTACCCGCAGCCGAGCCGCAGCCAAGCCGCAGCCGAGCCGCAGCCCAGCCGCAGCCCAGCCGCAGCCCAGCCGCAGCCGAGCCGCAGCCGAGCCGCAGCCGAGCCGCAGCCGAGCCGCAGCCGAGCCGCAGCCGAGCCGCAGCCGAGCCGCAGCCAAGGCAGTCCCTGCATCATCCAGGCGCATCCAAGGCACATCTAAGGGAGTCCCGGCTTATTCCAGGGGCATCCAAGGTGCATCCTTAACAGTCCCGTAGTCGTCCAGCCTCATCCAAGGGAGTCCTGGGGTCGTCCGGGCGCATCCAAGCCACATCCAAGACGATGTCGGCGTCGTTCAGGCACATTCAAGGCGGTCCTGGTGTCGCGCAGGCGCATCAAACGCGCATCAAAGGCAGTCCCAGCATCGTCTACACGCATCCAAGGTGGTCCCAATGTCGTCCAGGCGCCACAAAGACGGTCCCAGGATCATCCAGGCGCATACAAGGCGGTCCAGGCGTTGTCCAGGCACATCCAAGGCGTTCCAGAGGTCACTAGACGCATCCAAGGCAATCCCAGCATCGTCCAGGCACATCCAAGACGGTCCCAGTGTCGTCCAGGCGCATCCAAGGGGGTCTCAGAATTATCTAGGCGCCTTGGCATCGTCCAGGCGCACCAAAGGCGGTCCCGGCGACGTCCAGGCGCAAGCAAGGCGGTCCAGGTGTCGTCCAAACGCAACCAAGGCGGTCCCGGCGTCGTCCATACGCATCCAAGGTGATCTCGCTTTAGTCCAGGCGCATCCATGACGCATCCAAGGCGGTCCCAGTGTCATCCAGGCGCATCCAAGGCGGTCCAAGCATCATCCAGGCGCATCCAAGGTGATCCCGGCTCCATCCAGGCGCATACAAGGCGCATCCCAGGCGGTTCCTGCATCGTCCAGGCGCATGCAAGATGGTCCGTTCCTCTTCCAGGCATGTCCAAGGTGCATTCAAGGCGGTCCAAGCGTCGTCCAGGTACATCCCAGGCAGTTCTGACGTCGTCCAGGCACACCTAAGGCTGTACCGGAGTCATCCAGGAGCATCAGACGCGCTCCTGGTTTTGTCCAGGCCCACACAAGGCTGCCCCGGCGTCGTCCAGGCGCATACAAGGCGGTCCCGGTTTCGTCCAGGCGCAACCAAGGCCGTCCCAGCGTCGTCCAGGCGCATGCAAGGCAGTCCTGGCTTCGTCCAGCTCCATCCAAGACAGTCTCGGCTTCGTCCAGCTGCATCCAAGGCAGTCTTGGCATGGTCCAGGTGCATCCAAAGTGATCCCGGCATCGTCTAGGCGGGTACAAGGTGGTCCCAGCGTCTTCCAGGCACATCCAGGGCAGTCCTGGCATCGTCTGGGCACATCCAAGGTTGTCCTGGCGTCGATTAGGTGCATCCAAGGTGCATCCGAGGCACATTTCAAGCCACATTTCAAGTCGTCTAGGGGCATCCTAGGTGGTCCTGGTGTCGTCCAAGGGTATCCAAGGCGCATCCAAGGTGGTCTTGGTGTTTTACAGGCGCATCCAATGTGGTCCAAGCATTGTCGAGGCGCATCTAAGGTGATCCCGGCGTCATCCAGAAGCATCCAAAGTGATCCCGCCGTCGTCCAGGCGCATCCAAGCTGAGCTTGGCGTCAACCAGGCGCATTCAAATCTGTCCCGGCGTCATCCAGGCGCATCCAAGGCTTTCCCGGCGTCGTCCAGGCACATCCAAGGCAGTCCCAGCGGCGTCCAGGCGCATTCAAGGCGGTCTCCGCGTTGTCCTGGTGCATCCAAAGCATATCCAAGGCGGTCCCGGCCTCGCCCAGGCGCATTCAAGGCGCATCCAAGGCAGTCCTGGCATTGTCCAGGCGCATCCAAGGCAATCCTGGCGTCGTCCAGGCGCATACAAGCCGGACTCGGTGTCGTCCAAGCGCATCCAGTGCGATCCCAGCTCCATCCAGGTGCATCCAAGGGGGTCCCGGCGTCGTCCAGGCGCATACAAGGTGGTTCTCCGGCGTTGTCCAGGCGTGACCAAGGCGATCCCAGTGTCCAAGCACATCCGAGGCGCATTCAAGGCAATTTCAAGGCTCATCCAAGGCAGTTCTGACGCATTCGAAGCAGTCCTGGCTTCATCCAGGAAATTCCAAGGCAGCGTACCAAATTGCTCAGTGCAACAACAACAAAAAAAACACCATTGCATAAGACCTACCTGCAGTCGTGGATATGGTCTCCGTCATGCTGCCTCATTTACATTAAAAAAGAAATCATTTTATTTACTTTTGCATTGCATAAGACCTACCTGCAGTCGTGGATATGGTCTCCGTCATGCTGCCTCATTTACATTAAAAAAGAAATCATTTTATTTACTTTTGTTTTGTAGGATATGATGTTTTAAATATTGTGCCCCTTACTTTGAATTTAATATTAATTATTGCTGTTATTTCATTTAATATTATGTTTGCTCATTATTTTATTGTATTTTCTTCAGCATTCAGCAGTTGGTCAAGAATGTTTAGAGTTTAAAAATTCATAATTTATTTTTTAATTTCAGGCAAAGTGATGCACATTCAATCTGTTTTGTTAGACACAAAAACAATGTTATAATAAAGTTATTCTTTACTGTAAGTTGATCTTTCCTTTTTATTTAATTTTGTTTGCTTTAATCATTGAAGAATCATTAAAGTTTAATGTTAATAAGGGTACAAGCGTGGGGGGCTCAAAATGTTTTTTTCTCCCTGGGGGGCATCAGGGAATTGATTGAGCAGCACTGAACTAAGCACAGGCGCAGGGCAGGGGTGGGCAGGGTAGGCCAGGGCAGGGCAATGTTATGTTTATATTATGTTTGCTCATTATTTTATTGTATTTTCTTCAGCATTCAGCAGTTGGTCAAGAATGTTTAGAGTTTAAAAATTCATAATTTATTTTTTAATTTCAGGCAAAGTGATGCACATTCAATCTGTTTTGTTAGACACAAAAACAATGTTATAATAAAGTTATTCTTTACTGTAAGTTGATCTTTCCTTTATATTTAATTTTGTTTGCTTTAATCATTGAAGAATCATTAAAGTTTAATGTTAATAAGGGTACAAGCGTGGGGGGCTCAAAATGTTTTTTTGTCCCTGGGGGCATCAGGGAATTGATTGAGCAGCACTGAACTAAGCGCAGGCGCAGGGCATGGCAGGGCAGGGCAGGGCAGGGCAGGGGTGGGGTGGGCAGGGTAGGGCAGGGTAGGGCAAGGGTGGGCAGTTTCAACCAGATGCGGGCACATGACATAGCCGCACACAAAAGACTTATGCTAGTTGCGTTAATCTGTCGATGGTGTTTTCCACCATTGATGCGTTGGCATCAAGCTAACCAACCTTAGCATTCATCACATTTTCTTCACATACTGTGTCAAATCTGTATTGGGTGGTTCGCAGCCACCAAAATATTTGAGCCACTAAGCTTCAATCAGTTTTTGGTATACATAATATATTGTATGCTGTGAGTATTGTTATATTTTCTGCCTACAAGTGTTGCTGCCAAGTTTGTGTTCAAATATCAGTGATATATTGGAGTTATAATGACTGTAACATTAATCTAGAATTGTTAGCATGGTTGTGTTAGTCTGTCGATGGTGTTTTCCATAATGCGTTAGCATCAAGCTAACCAAGCTTAGCATTCATCACATTTTCTTCACACACTGTGTCAAATCTGTATTGGGTGGTTCGCAATCACCAAAATATTTGAGCCGCTAAGCTTCAATCACTTTTTAGTATACATAATATATGCCTCTGAGTTTAGTTATATTTTCTGCCTACAAGTGTTGCTGTAAAGTTTGTGTTCAAATATCAGTTATATTGGAGTTATATGACTGCAACATTAATCTAGAATTGTTAGCATTGTATGTTAGCATTAAGCTCAGACAAAACTAAAACATCCGGCCGGGAGTTGCTAAAATACTTGTCGTACAGTGTGACTTTTGTAAATGAGAAATAATGACTTACTTGTTGCTGTTCTTCTCAAGTATTCAGATCATAATGGCTGACGTAATTTTTGGAACTCCAAATGAACATATGGAATTTACAGTAGACCATTGAAAGGCAGGCAAATGCAACTCGTGCAGCCCCCTAAAAAAAATGACAAAAGGAAAATAGTTCATTTAATTTATTTTTTACGTTATAAAAACCTACAGTCATAGCATAATTGAAAAGAATGTAAAGAATTAAATAAAAACAGCTTGCACATAATGATTTCATGCTTGTAACAGACTTGAGCCTATATATGGTCTGCAGAAACGAGCTCTAAGAGTAATATGTTGTGTACATCCGAAACGTTCATCTCAGCCTCTTTTTACTCAGCTAAGTATCCTCACTGTTTTTCAAGTCAATCATCTTCAAATTGGTCTCTTGCTTCATGGCTCATTGGGGAGAACCCTTCCCCTATTTTTTCATAACTTATTTAGACAGAATTCTTAGGTCCATAATTACCCCACATGCAGCTCAAATGACCTCAGACCACCAATAGCCCGTACAGCCCAAACTCAATTTAACATACTAGGCTACAGAGGGTCAAAGATTTACAATTCGCTTCCACTATTTTTATGGGACTTTTCTCACCAATTTAAGAAGGCTCTGAAATCACTTATCTTAGAGACTAAATACTTTCCATATGGTATGCTAAATGAACCTGGCTGGATCCATTCATTATTCTCTTTAGTTATAGTTTTGGTGTGCTTTTTCCCTATTGTTGTATGCCTTATCCCTGTTATTAATGTTTCTTTTTTCATCTGTATGACATGTATTAGGATGCATATTTCTCTATCCATTGAAATTTTACCTTAAGTGTATTCATATTTCTGGAGAATGCTACTTTGCAAGCCCCTGGAGGGTTTTTTAGACATTCTTTTTCACATGTATTTAATCTATGTACATTTTAAATGTTTTTGTATGTGAAAATAAACAAACAAAAATAATTAAAAAATTAAGCAAAAGTATACAACATGTGAAATTAGATTAACATTACTTCTCTAAAACGCTTAAACTCGGCCACAATATGTCAATAATAATAATCCAGCTGGTTATCAACACTTTTGTAGAAAAGCTGATACTACCTGCAGCCGTGGATATATGGTCTCCGTCATGCTGCCTTATTTTCATTAAAAAAAACAGCACAAATTGTTTTATTTATTTTTGTTTTGTAGGTTAAAATGTTTTATATATTGTGCTCCAGAGTTAATGGTGCTAATTACTTTGAATTGAATATTATTTATTGCTGTTATTTAATATTATGTATGTTAATTATTATTTTATTGTATTTTTTTAGCATAAAAATCGCAGTTGGTCAAGAATGTTTAGCATTTAAATAATCATAATTTATCTTAATTTCAGGCAAAGTGATGCACATTGAATCTGTTCTGTTACAAACTAAAAAACAATGTTATTCTTTATTGTAAGTTGATCTTTCTTTTTTATTTATTTTTTGTTTTCTTTAATCATTAAAGAAACATTAAAGTTTAATGTTAATAAGGGTACAAGCTTGGGGGTGGCGTAAAATGTTTTCTTCTCCCTGGGGGGGGCATCTCAGAAAATGATTGAGACACACTGATCTCAACGCAGGCGCAGGGCAGGGCAGGGGTGGGCAGTTTCAACCAGATGCAGGCACATGACATAGCCGCAAACAAAAGACTGATGCTGGTTGTGTTAGTCTGTCGATGGTGCTTTCAATAATGCGTTAGCATCAAGCTAACCAAGCTTAGCATTCATCACATTTTCTTCACATACTGTGTCAAATCTGTATTGGGTGGTTCGCAGTCACCAGCATATTTGAGCCACTAAACATCAGTCAATTTTTAGTATACATAATATATGCGCGTGAGTATTGTTATATTTTCTGCCTATAAGTGTTGCTGCAAAGTTTGTGATCAAATATTGGTGTTATATTGGAGTTATAAAGACTGCAACATTGATCTATAATTGTTAGCATTGTATGTTAACATTAAGCTCAGACAAAACTAAAACATCTGGGAGATGCTAAAATACTTGTCGTAAAGTGTGACTTTTGTAAATGAGTGATAATGACTTACTTGTTTGCTGTTCTCAAGTATTCAGATCATAATGGCTGACGTAATTTTGGAACTCCAAATGAACACACATGGAGCATCCACTACACCATTGAAATGCAGGCAAATGCAACTCGCGCAGGCCCCTAAAAAAAACAATACAAAACAAAAATAGTTTATTTTGTTTGTTTTTTACTTCATAAAAACCTACAGTAATAGCATAATTGAAAAGAATGTAAAGAATTACAGAAAGGGTTGTACATAATGATTTCATGCTTCAGTATAATACAAAGAGTTGAGCCACTAAACTTCAATCAGTTATTAGTATACATAATATACAGGACTGTCACGGGAAATTAGAATATTGTGATAAAGTTCTTTATTTTCTGCAATGCAATTAAAGAAACAAAAAAATTATATTTGGGCCAATACAGTAATATGAAATTAGATTAACATTACTTCTCTAAAACGCTTAAACCCTCAAACTCGGCCACAATATGGCAATATTAATATTCCAGCAGGTTATCAACACTGTTGGGCAGTCAAAGACACTAGAATACTGTATGAACATCAATTGAAAACGAAGCAACACGGCACATAATATTTTCAAATAGACGAGATAAACACATTTTTCACGAGACATACTTTTAGCTTTGCCCATATTTAAGGGCAACCCTATAAATCGTTCTATTACACACCATTTCCATACATTTGTAGAGCAGTTTAGAGGGAAAAAAATGTGAAGTATGGTAGGCCAAGCTACAAGCTAAAACTCCGTCGTGTTGCCCCGAATGCTGTGTTCGCGCCGACGCGCGAACGAGAACAATTGCTACAATACTACCAATATTAGTACAATAGTTTATCGTATCATTTAATAAAGTTGTTTATTATTCAACTCTCCATATTATTACAATTGTTGGTAGTAGTTAATATCGTTCTTACCTCATGCGTTTCAACGCAATTTAAAAAGGAGACAGCCGCCAATTGATTACACACACCTGCGCAGTTCACAGTTAAACTCGGCCACAATATGGCAATATTAATATTCTAGAATATTCCAGCTGGTTATTAACACTTTTGGGCAGTCAAAGACACCAAAAATACTTTATTAACATCAACCAATTGAAAACGAAGCAACACGGCACATCATATTTTCAAATAAACGAGATAAACACATTTTTAACGAGACTTACCTTTAGGTTTGCCCATTTTCAGGGGCAAGTCTATAAACCATTCTAACAGTACACACCATTTCCATACATTTGTAGGGCAGTTTAGAGGGGGAAAAAATCGTAAAGGATGGTAGGCCAAGCTACAAGCTAAAACTCCGTCGTGTTGCTCCGAATGCTGTTAGCGCTAAGCTGCGCGCGAACGAGAACAATTACTACAACACTACCAATATTAGTACGACAATAGTTCATCGAATAATTTAATAAAGTTGTTTATTTAACTCTCCATATTATTACGATTGTTGGTAGTAGTTAATTTATAATACATCGTTCTTACCTCATGTTTTTCACCGCAATTTAGAATGGAGACAGCCGGCATGTGATTACGCCCGCGCTAATGTTGGCCGGTGAGTGAACGATTCGGAAGGAATTATTATTATTAATTATTATCATATATAATAATTTTGGGGTAGTTGTATTGTTTAATGTGTATGGGTTATTTCCACTGGATATTATTAAAAAAAAAAAAAAAGCCTTATCATTTTGTGTGTTTGTGTGTGGGGGGGATTCGTTGAACGATTCGTTTGAACGAATCTTATGAGTGAACTGATTTTAAAGATCCGTTCACCTAAAAGAACTGGAATGCACATTACTAACCTGCGCATTACGATAGGCCCAACCTAGTATTCAGTTAATTACTGATTTAAATGAACCATATGAATAAAACGAACACGATGAAATTAAATAAAGTCGTCAAATAAAATACTAGATGGAAAAAAGGCCAAAATAACTTTCTTCATCACGAATACGATGCGAATTGAAGAAATGAACCACCGCTTCCTTCATGCTTGTTGGGCTTCCGTAGGTGTGCTCTGTGCAAGTGGCTCGTTTGCTTTGTGAATTGAGCATTTAGACCATTTAAAAATATAAATCCAAGTTTTTATTTATATATATATATATATATATATATATATATATATATATATATATATATATATATATATATATATATATATATATATATCAGAAATCTTGAATGCAGCATTTTGCCTCAAAACAATGGTGTTTCAAGTGCAATTGTATACTATTCAGGTAATTATAGTGTTGCAAAACTAGTAGAGTAGTGAAGGAATGAGGTCGAAATACAAAAAGTCCTGCCTAGCTACAAAAACAGATATGCTCAAACCTCATTGAATAAAGTACATAAGCAGACAAGCATATACACATGTTAAATAAATAAAAGAAACATTTTAAGCATATAATTATACCTACACACCAAATCAATAAAGAAGACATAACTAGACATTTTTGATAAGTGGTAATGAGAAAGGTTTTTCTAACTTTATGATCTAATATATATTTCTGAGCACTTTGAAATGACAAATGCCTTTTGATATATTGCCTAAATAGCTTAATGACCCTTAAGGAACTGTGTAATGCATGCCTGATGATTTTCTAAATCACGGACACTGCCAAAGTCGTTTAAAAATGTTCAGTACTTGATTGTATCTTATGTTTTGACGAATGCTAGACGCCAGTTTTCGATTACTACTGAACGTTCTGGACAGAGGGAAATATTTTGCCTAACAAAGAAAAGATATGGTTGAAAGCATGATGACGTAAGCAAGTACATGGAGATCAAAAGAACCAACTTTGCATAGTCAGGGAACAGTAATAGATTAATGATGTCACAGCCAAAAGCTCACATAATTTCGTACAAAATGACAAAACTGAAAGAATTAGGTGAGACAGTCTATGTGCAAGAATGGAGGAGAATGTTTACAGGAAGGTCACTTGGAGATAAAACCAGCAGGTGCCAGAGGGAGACAGCCCAGCCAAAGATGATCGTCAAGGCCGAAAGACGGAAAGGAAAACAACAGCTCCCACACATCGAATCGCCCATAATCAGCACCCAACCCCACGGAACCAGCTCTCACCGAACCAGCACCCACTCCCATGGAATTAGACACTTTACCAGCTCAGTGGCCGGAGAGGAGAGTGTCCGCCCTGAGATTGGGAGGTAGGGGGTTCAATCCCCCGGCCGGGTCATACCAGTGACCATTATCAAAATGGTACCCATTTCTTCCCTGCTTGGCACTCAGTGTAAGGGGTTGAAATGGGGCTCCGCTGCTGCTCAGATGTGTGTGTGACGATGATCATTGGGACTTTTTGACTTTAAATGAATGAAAATGCCAAGGCTTCAATCTGCCTAGTGGCAGTTGATGAGTAGGCAGAAAACACATTCAGGGTTATCCCATTTTTATCTTCTAATAATCTAAGATTCGTTTATCGTTATATTTATCATTTATCATGTAAATTTATATTAGCAGGCTAATTATATACACACACTCAGACACAGGAGAATTTAATATGTACTACAAAGCAGTATTAATGATATTTCCCAGAGTTGCTGAAATAAACTTTACTTTATGACTTAAACTTATCTATTGTGCAAATTTGATTGTATGACGTTTTGCCACCAAGGCTTTCAGAAAAAAAATATTGTAACATGTTAAAACGATCTTGTTCTTTTTTTGTGTGTATTTGAATACATACTCTGAACTGTCCCCTTCGCCCACAAGTGTGACGTAAGACTTGGGGAACCAGCCCTGTTCTCCCTTCAGGTTTCCCAGCCACCAGCTGTCCTAGCACCTGAATCACATCATCCTTTTCAAAGTTCAGATGGTTGTCCGTCTTTGCGGTCCAGGAGCACAGGGCCTGGGCGAGCAGGTTCCCTACCACCTGCTGATAAAAGAAAAACGGTGTATCCATATAGGTACGTTTAGAAAAGCTTTCTTGACGTGGTGTGGTTTGAAATGGTAACAGTTCCCCCAGGCAAGCTATGTCAGCCATGTCAATTGTGTGTGATATCATCCTATAATAAATCCAACAAAGCTAACTTACCTGTCCTGGTGTGTCAGAGTGAGTAGAGTTTGGAGAGTGTGTTGGGGTGAAGGCAGATTTAGTCCCAGCTACTTTTGCCGCTTCAAGAGCATTAGAAAGCTGCGACTGAATGGGCAACTTCGGAGGTGGCGCGGGGGCTGCCAAGTCCGACTGGCCCACCCTCTCTACGTAGCTCTTTGGGAACCAACCCATCAGACCTTGTCTGTGCCCATACAACCAACCCTCCTCTGGCTCCACAGTCTCATCCACCTAACAGAAGAGGACGGAGAGTTGGAAAGTGAGGAGAGAATATATTAAGTGCAAAGATAATCGATTTGATTTCGGAGGGCAGCCCTTGTGAGGTGATTGCAATCATACCTCGATGATTTCATCCATTCGCGCCGTGAACGGGTAAAGTGACCTGAACGGCGTAAGAGTCACCGACTTGCTGGATTGCATGGTCCGTGGTTGCCGGCCTATGGTGGCACATGAGCAATTTGAACCAAACAAGAAGCTCCTCATTCATCATCTGATCATCTCACGTCGTATTGACTTACCTTTCCTTTCCTCCAGTCCTCGAAGCAGAGAGTTGAGCTTCTCTTGAATGTCAATCTTGCCTCCTCCACTGGACTGATGCTCCTTTCTCTTCTTCTTGCACCTTCCTCTTTCTATCCTCCTCTGCTCTTTTTCGTTCCTCCTCACGCCTCCTCCGATCGTCTTCCTGTTGGTGCTGAAGCTTCCGTTTCTCTTCCTCCCTCTTTCGCCTCTCCTCTTCCTGCTGCTCTTTTCTCCTTCGCTCCTCCTCCTCCAACCTCCTCCTCTCCTCAGAGTCTCGGACGGCTGCCTGGGCTGCCCTCTGTCTCCGCCTTTCCTCCTCCACCCGCTCCATCTCCTTTCTGTGTTCTTCTTCAAGCCGTCTCCTCTCCTCTGCCTCCTGCTCTTGCTTCCTTAGGCGTTCTTCCTCCAGCCTCCTTCTCTCCTCCTCCCGCTTCAGTCGCTCCTCCTCTTCTTTCCTTTTCCTTTCCTCCATCCTTTTATCCTCCTCCAGCTTCTTCCTCTCAGCCTCCAACTGCCTCCTCTCTTCCTCCAGTTTTCTCCTCTCTTCCTCCTGTCGCTGTCTCTCTATTTGCCTCCGGCGTTCCTCCTCCTCCCTTTTCTTCCTCTCCTCTTCTTCTCTGCGCTTGCGCTCCTCCTCCTGCTTTGCCCTGAGCTCTCGTTCGGCCTCCAACTTTGCTGCCTGGATGAGAGCCTGCCTTTCTTTCTCCTCCTCCTCCCTTTGTTTGGCCTCACGTTCCTCCTGAAGTCTTCTTTGGCGCTCCTCTTCATCCCTCCTCAACTTCTCCTTCCACTGACGCTCCTTTTCTAGCTTGATAAGCCTGCAAAACAGATGAAAACACGAACGTGAAAATCGTAAAGCAGGTTCGATGGCGTTTCACTTGTGAAAACGTGTAAAAGACCTTTGAGCTTCCTCCTCCCGCCGCCGCCTCTCTTCTTCTAGTTTCCTCCTCTCCTCGTGCTCCTGCTTCTTTCGAATCAGCTCTTGCTTTTTGTCCTCTTTGATGCTTCGTAGATTCTCGAGTGCTGCCTGCTGCATTTGCTGGCTCGCTTTTAGTTCCTGATGTAGATGAAAAACAGGGGGTGACTGGACTAACAAGTAAGGGGCTGAGCAAAAGGAGTAAAAGTAAAAATACATGTTAGACGAGTGAGGGGGGTGGGGTCAAAACATAAAAAAATGGGGATCGCCAATGACACCAGCCGATAAAAGATATTCAAAGTTGAGAACAACAAGAAGAATGAAAACCTTCAGCAGGTAGAAGAGATTACGCAGGCAGGCCAGCGGTGAGACGACTGCCTCAAGCAAAGCGTCGTTAGCACCCACATGCTGCAAAGTTACAAGGAAGATGTGCAACAAGAGGACAGGAGGAAGATGCAGAAGAAACAAACAGTTATATACAGTATATATATATGTATATATACCGTGTATATAAATATATATATATATATATATATATATATATATATATACATACTGTATATAAAGACAAGCCCCGCCCCCTACCCTACTGTCTTTTTGTCTTACTGCCCTACTAGTCTTTTTGTAGTACAGGGTGCGGGGGCCAGGGGCGGGGCCATTTCGATGGGGGCGGGGCCATTTCGATGGGGGCGGGGCCAGCTGCATCGCCCCGCCCACTTGCAGGCGGGGCCACACTGGGCGTTTACACATAAATAACACCTGGAGAACAAAGGACACACAGCTTAGATCAAGCACGACAGTGGTAGGTTAGAAAAAGACACAAAATGTTACCGTCTCGCTCCAATGCTGCCCTACACCTAGGGGAGAACAAAGAACGCAAGTACCACAGCGGTGGTAGGTTAGGGTTAGATGAAGTGCAACAGTGGCAGGTTAGAAAAAGGCAAAATGGTACAAGTCAAATTGCAAAATTGGACATTCGGGATCGGCTCGCTCCAACGCCGCCCTACACCGATGGGGGAGAACAAAGAATGCAGCAAGTACAACAGTGGCAGGTTAGAAAAAGACAAAATCATATGGCAAAATTGAACATTCGGATCCACATCAAAGTTTCGTTTTGTCTCCGTCCACGTAACCACGTCCTCCCCCAAGTGAGCCGTCAATGGCAACAAAGCACAAGACAACGCTGGATCCAGACAAGCCACAACCACTGCACACCTCTTAAGCAAGACCAACCATCAGAGCCCCAAACACTGGCCACACCTGCAACCTTTCCGTCGTGCACCCATAACCAAAGGCAACCACACTGCCCCCTCCTGGGCACATGATCCGCAAACGTCGACTTTTGCAGCGTGCTGCTTGATTCTTGACTTGATATAGCATTGCTCTTTTGGATAGGGCATTGCTCTTTTGGATAGGCCGTTGCTCCTTTGGATAGGCCGTTGCTCCTTTGGATAGGCCGTTGCTCCTTTGGATAGGCCGTTGCTCCTTTGGATAGGCCGTTGCTCTATTGGATAGGCCGTTGCTCCTTTGGATAGGCCGTTGCTCCTTTGGATAGGCCATTGCTCCTTTGGATAGGCCGTTGCTCCTTTGGATAGGCCATTGCTCCTTTGGATAGGCCATTGCTCCTTTGGATAGGCCATTGCTCCTTTGGATAGGCCATTGCTCCTTTGGATAGGCCATTGCTCCTTTGGATAGGCCATTGCTCCTTGGGATAGGCCATTGCTCCTTGGGATAGGCCATTGCTCCTTGGGATAGGCCATTGCTCCTTTGGATAGGCCATTACGCCTTTGGATAGGCCATTGCGCCTTTGGATAGGCCATTGCGCCTTTTCATGTGGAATTACTTATCCCATTCGGCTCCTCTTGCAGCCTACAAAAACACAGACAGACATTAATTGTGTGCTGGCACGCTAAAACTCGACAACCATTGTGTGTTGGGAAGCCGAAACTTGACAAAAACAGGTTTTCACCTGATTTAGGACTACTCTTCCTCCTTAGTGTCCTCAACATCACTGAAAGGGCTCCTTCAAGAGCCTCCTGCTTGCTTTTTATACAAGGATACTGGCTGGGCGGCCTTTTTTAGTGCTACAAAAGACAAGCAAATTATTGCAACAAAAATAGACAGAGTAGAGTGCCAATGGCATGATTTTTTTACCAACAATTATACATACTAGGAGTTTTACATTTGAGAAAAGAATATTATATTGCAGTAAGTTATGATAATTGATCTAAATTAGTTAATGTTTGAATTTTATACATTCTAAGTAGAGTTTTATATTTGAAAAAATATATAATCATTACATTGTGGTAAATTACAAGAATTATTAAAGATTATAATTCATATTTTAATTTCATCATCTACAACTCACCTCACATTGGACAGATGGATGATCCAGGTTGGTGGCGTCCAAAACGGGAAAAAATAACCCGCGCAAATGTTTGTTGCGTGACGGAACGAGAGCGGGCGGGCGCCATCTTTGAATGGATTTGCTCTGATTTGGACATGACTTAAATTCGTTACATTTATCAGTTTGCATAACACGGAAATGGCACACGCATGATATAAAATAATAAAAAAGTGTTCAGTTAACTAGAGTCAAACTAACATTTCCTATAGTCAGACAAACACGAGCTTATCGCCGGCGTCATTTACGAACTTTTAACAAACGAATGAAAAAATGCTGGCCAGCATTATTAAAAAGAAAAAAAAAAAAAAAAAAACACCCGCGAAAGACATTTGAAATACCGTAGCGGCAAAACGACCAAAACGCGCAACGACGCGACGCAAAGTCGATTGTGCCGTGCACTCCCTAGAGAGCGAAAATCCTGGAAGAAATAAAAAATGGCATCGTAAGAAAGTGCAAACATTTGCTCGCGGGCTAAATGGCCTCCGGCCTACAATTTACCTCCAGGCCCACCGTCGCGTGAGTCACGAGAGTACGACAATCCTGCGACAAACAAAATAAAGAAAGAAATAAAAGAGCTTGTGAGAAAAGGCAACAAAGCGTGCCAATCGTGCAACAAACACGGACGGCGTCCGTCGTGAAAAACGGCAGGAGACGACAAACATTTGCTAGCATGCTCGCTTACCTGAGAAACCGTCCGCCGCGCCGCACCGCGCCGCCACGCGCTCGGTGGCACCTCCATATGATAACTCCCCTTGAGCGAGCACACCTGCCTTCAATTGACCTAAAGACCTGACGTCACATCCGTCGATTCAAATCTTCTTCTCCTGATCGTCCAACGGCGCTCGGCACACTGACGCCACACTGGTGGTCGGCTGTCATGGTGACTACTGTGGAAAGGGTTGCTTAGGGAAATATCATGGTCAAAGGTCACAGGTGTCAAGCTCTAGTCCTCGGGGCCGCATTCCAACATGTTTTCCAAGATTCCTTCGTTAAGCGCACCCTAAAAAAAATGGCTCATACACATGGAGTCTCAAAAACGTATTAGTCAGTCATTTTTGTGCATTTATTGCTTCATAAAAGTTCATAAAAATAACAACAGATATTTTATAACGCA